>NW_022280062.1:5044560-5107497 GCF_004355925.1 Anarrhichthys ocellatus | reverse complement strand
GTGTGTGTGTGTGTGTGTGTGTGTGTGTGTGTGTGTGTGTGTGTGTGCCTCCCTGCTGCTGTTTCTTCATCTCTCCCCACCTCGAGCCTCACTGATGCTGAGGACAAACTTGAGGTAACAAACAAAGGTAACAAATGTTTTATGTCTTGACTATTGGGACTCGTAACTTACACTGACTCAACATCCTGGGAAATATAATATGTTTAATGCTCCGTAATATCATTCGGCGTGGAGATATTTAAATGTACGGATCATTGAACAGAAAACTGCAATGGGTATGCTTTCATGCTCCACTCCTATGAAATAGTCTCATTACTGTCTCATTTATATATTTCGTGCGTTGCAGTCATGCAGCAGCATTGATGACCACCTTAGTGGGGGTCAGCATCCGCTCCTCCTTGCTGTAGGGCAACGAACAGGACTGACATTCACAGAATCCTTGTGGACAAACAGCTCAGCTCCCTAGCTGCATTCAATGAACAGTATGATCCCACTTCATGTTCAACCTGTCTTATGAAGAGGCCCTGGCCCAGATATATGTACATCTTTGTGCAGACGTGCGTTGATAACATCAACATTGGAACAACTTAGACCCCTGGAAATTGTGAACTGCAGGCAAAACAGAACGTAAGGGATGTGAATTCCATGATACTTTGATTTTCATTTGTCAGGCCTTGAATATGTCACTGGTATCTCCATTTTTTTTTATGTGTAGTTTCTATCACAGCTCAAGGTTAAAGCTTATCTGGGCACAAGTTGTTCAATTTTCTCTGGTTTCAAAACAAAGAAATGTTACGTGCAGGATGTTTAAGTGTTGCACATGCAGGCCTCACTGTCAACTCATTTAAAGGTCCAGTGCGTATGATTTGGGAGCATCTAGCTGTGAGGTTGCACATTGCAACCAACTGAATACCCCTTCACTCACCCCTCCCTTCCCAAGACTAGGGACTAGGTCCTTCCCCCCCGCCTTCTTTTGAAACTAAGGTTTTAAACTCTGTGACTCGCGTTACCACAGTTTTGGAAGTGTGTCGCCTTTTCGAAAGCCTTTGCGTTTCATGGTGGTCCAGCATGGCTGACCTTGTGAAGAGGACCTGCTGCCTATGTAGATATAAACGGCTCACTCTAAGCTAACGAAAGCACAATGATTCTTAGTTTCAGGTGATTACGTACCGAATGAAAACTTTATATAACATTTCTGCCAATAGATCCCCCGATATCCTGCACACTGGCCCTTTAAGAGTGTATACAAATTTCTATCCCTGATTAAGGTTCAGGCATATTTGTGCACATGGCTGACAGCTTTCAATTCTTTCTGGTTCAACAGGCCGGAACATCTCAGATTCAAATCCTAAATCAGTCAAATAGTGAACAGTTTAGCATCATAGATGTTGTGCCAGATTCTAAGTGCAGTGAATCATTTAAGTGCACACATTAAACAAGAATACACACTTCCACAAAACTACAATATATACAGATTATGTGACCTTATGTCCTCCTCTAATAGGAGTTGGACCTGGAACACCTGGTGATGAAATGATTGGCTATAGGTTGAAAAACGTGATGCTGAAGCTTGATGACTATTACACACTGGTTCCTGTGCCGAATGTAGAAACTCTATTTGCTCGACTTCCAAATCTAAATCCAAATACTTTATCCACCATTGCCCAAATTGAAGATCAGTTGCTTTGGTCTTGGGCAGTAGCAATATATTTACTGACAGTGGTCCAACTTCATAGACCAGTTGTGCTAACCATTATACTACAACCAGTCACAACCAACCTTAAACTGCCTCCAATCATCAGCGTGATGAGTATGATTTTACAGGCAGCGAGAGGAGATGTTCACAGTGCATTTGCAGCCATGCCAGGCAGCTGAAGACATGAAAGATTTCACTGACTGTGCTCGCCGACTTGGTGAAATTTTGGAGCCCATTGACAGTTTAATGAATACTTACTCCGCTGGAAATGTGCCACACAGCAGCTTATTTTAGTCCTGAAGCAAAGTGAAACTGCTGTGCGGCCATTGTTCTCCTCCTAACCAAACATTTTAGGAACACAGTTAGAATTTCTGCCTTAGAAACCCAGCGTGTATGTCGAGCAGTTTGCTTTTCTCTGAGGCAACACTGTTCTCTCTGGGGATTCTCGCACTGCAGAGACAGAGAAGCTTTCAAAAGCCTCCCGAAAAATTACATCTGTCCAAACCAATCACCGAACGCAAAAGACTACTTCCACAAAAAGACTTGTGCAGGATGATGAAAGCACTCGTGGTTCTTCAGCAGCGGGGCTTGTCTGTCTGTTCCGTCGCCCCGTACAGACATCTGGAAATTCATGGACTGTGATCCTGCACGACACAACGCAGGAAGCGAGACTGGTGATTGACAGTGGTTTGTTTTGGTGCTATTTTAAGGGTCGATTCAACCAAAATACAAAACATATTTTCTCATTTACCTCAAATGGTATGAAGCCAAGCAAATAGTTTTAGCTTTTAGAGACAGTGTTACATTTGCAGATGCAGTTTTGTTTTCATTTAAACTACTTTCTACTGAAGAAATAGTCGCGATGAAAACTGTCTCTCTGTCCGTCTGAGTAATAGGGACGCCGTTCCTGGAAAGAAATGATGCTGTTGAATTTAACAAATTTAATTCTGTATTATTATACCCAAGTTAAACTTCAAAACTCATCGACTTATTTATGATAAAGACAGTTGTACGTTCCTTCATTTAATGTAGAAATGTTCTTTTGTCTCAACACAAGTTGTCAAAAGTATTAGTGAGTGTGTTGGCACAAACCGCTGCCAAAATCTTCACAGCCGTGTTTATTAAAAGACAGATCTCCTCCTAATAATTTGGACTTATGTTGACACACTTTGTTGGCCCATGCAAAGATTATTCTCCATCATTGGAAGGGTCAGACAAAACCTGATTTTGCTGAATGGTTAAAATGAATGACCAACATTTCCTCTCTCAATCCCTGATTGCAAGTGTAGTGAGGAACGCTCCTCGGAGAAGGAAGTGTAGTGTTGTGAACGCAGCCCTCAGGCTAGGCTCCTCCCCCCAATCAGTGCCAGCATTTAAAAGGCACCTGTGGTGTGGCTTCACTCTGTTTTGGCCCTGTCCTGGTGCTGTGGTGGCTTTCAGACATAGTCCTCCTTTTGTTGCTGTCTGACTATTTACCCCGTGTTTGAGGTGGTAAGTAGTCACAATCTTAACTTGTATTATTTTGCAGCATGGTGCAAGCCTGTTTTGTTTGCTCGTTTTGCCTCCATGTTGCTTGTTCTGCTTCTGTTTTGGCTGTTTTTCCTTTTGTTCCGCATGTTTTGGCTGTTTTGATGATTTTCATTGATTCCTTTAAGTTCATTTTTATGAAACGCGTCTCTGTCCAAATATCGCAAATTAATCTGTGTACCCTTAACAAATTCTACACCATATATTAAGGTCGTTAAGTTTATATTTCCCGGGGTGTAATTCCCCATGTGGCGTTGTTTGTTCCCCGTTTCTCTGATCTTACCAAAACCTTTTTTTTTTTTTTAAATGGTTGGCTGTAGTTTGCATAAACTAGTGGTACTTGCCCAGATTTATTCTGTTATCTGTTCTTCAAGGGTTTATTGTTAGTTGTATTATGGTCTTTGTGTATTGAAAATTTGGTCAACTTAAATCACAGGTGAATTTTACTCGCCTCTATTGTATCGGCGTAGAGGCGAAAATCTCAAAACCTGGACATTACATTAGTCATTTAGCAGACGCTTTTATCCAAAGCGACTTACAATAAGGACAAAGAGAACCAAACATATTTGCACGAATAGATATTACTAAAGCAATGTTACGGCCCAAATCACATTTTGCGTTAACTTTGAAGTTACCAAGAAATAGGAAACAGTCTTGTTGGAGACAGCGATGGAGGACTTTATGCAGGCTAAGCTTGTCTTCACTTATTGCTGAACCTTCTGCTCTTAAGAAGAATAAATTAGTGAAGAGCTGCAGTGTTTACTGAGGTCAAATTACAGGGTTTCTGTTTGATGAAGCCCATAACAATTAAAACACAAACTACTCGGTAAACTCTTTTTAGATCCAAGTGAATTAAACATTTACAAAGAAGATCGGAAACATTGCACGACACATTTCAGTACGATATATTCCTTAAAGGATAACTGTCATTTTAAAAAGCAGCAGTAACTTGGCTTCTGCACTCTCTGATAGCATTACAAAGGATTTCAGACTCCCTGGTTTGCAGTAATGACCTCCGATGGCTCCCTCGCCACATAGGAAGCCTTCCCCAGCATCTGGCCCACTTGCTCCCCCCCCCCCCCTTGCGAGAGTGAGCATGTCGGGGGGGCAGACGAGTGTGCCTCCCTCCGGGCCCGGATGATGAGACAGTGCATTTACATTAGCCTAGTGAAGCAGGAGCAGTGGCGTGCTGCCAGCTCTGAAGCACAGAGCATGCAGCCAGAGCATCTGGTGAGTTTGTGCTAACGTCGGCCCGGTCTGCCTTCAGACTCACCGACGACACGCAGACAAACTGGCACACAGTCAGATCATAAAGTCAGATAAACAGTCGTATTCAGGAAGTTAATTAGCCTTTACTCATACAGCCAATCAGTTTGTCAGCCAAAGAGGGAGGCAGACTTCTGGCCTCCACCGTAGTCTGTTATAACCAGGGAATGGAGTTGGAGGATGGGACGACTTTATTTACGGGAGTCTGGCCTGCAATTCCTTGGCTTGGATGGTGAGGAGACCAGGTTGTGTTGTTCACAGGGAAATCAAGGTGGAGAGAAAGTCACTCGGTGGTGAAAGTACCTTGGATACAAACTAAAATCTGCCTCCCTGCCACCGACCACCAAGAGAAGAATTTCTCGGATTTCAGCATGACTTTCAATAAAGATTCAAATGGAAGGGGCTGGTGGGGACATTAGAGCGGCACTTTGCGAGAGGCACTTAGGTACACTTAATGTGAATTTCCATTAGTTGGAATGGCGGATGGACACGTTAATGGCAGAGAGCACTGCAACATTTTTGGAAGGCTTGCATTATACCTAGATTTGCAATAGCAGAGAGGGGGAATAATGCAGTTCTTTACCTGAATCGTTGTGCACTATAGCTGAAATAAGCAATAAAAGTAAAGCACCAATTAACATTTATTACACTGCAAAATGCAGAACAAGGCAAAACGGAAAAGGATTGCGGATAATGTATAGCAGCGACTTGTAAGCCCTCATCACAGTTTAGGGCTTTTCTTTAGATTTGTTTGTTGCTAAATGGATACACAACATGTAACAGTGCAGATACTACAGCGTTCATAATCCAATTTGTACTCAGCAACATCCATCTCAAATACAGTCAATAGAAAAACATATACAGAACAATCCAAAACACAAGCAATGTTACAGTAAATATATATTATGAGCTTCTTGACAACATGGTAAGATCTTATCAGCTTCCTGTCCAAAACTGTTAACTGCATGATCATTTTAAAGACTACTTCAGTGATTCTGCAAGTTTAGTTTAATCATCATGGTTTAATTAGCTTGTGAAAACGGTTGCATCATGTCTTATGTGGCTCTGGAGGAGCTTTTCAGAGTGCATTTGTGTTCCAAACAAGTGTCCCTTTAGGATGAAAAATGGGGTCTAACAAATAGTTGTTTTGAGTTCCATCATGGGGAATGTCGGAGGCAGATTTTTTTTTTTTTTTTTAGCTTTTAGCGCTTGACCATTACTAAGAGCAAAACGTCAGGATATTCTGTCATTTGCTGTTTTATCTTTCTCGTGTGGGTCTCCCAACTTTATGGATGCTAAATACTAAAATTAGTGAAAGAGCTGTTTAAGAGGTTTGATTACTGTAGAAACTGCTTGTGGCCAAGAAGTTGCAAAATATCAATGTTAAAAGTTATATAAAACTGTGCTCTGCAGCAGAGAATGAAAAAACAATCTCGATAGCTTTGGCAGCCTTGCTCGCCATTTCAACATTTTTCTCTAATTTTAGATGAATCTAACAATATACATGGATATTTAACTTGTAAAAACATTAACAATTACTCTGAAGGCTGACCACCGTATTTAAAGTATATTCATATTGACATATTGATTGCAAGCGCTGCATGGAAATTGAGGACATAATTCCAACACTATATAAAACACTATCACCTGCATGCTTAAACTTTATTTTAATAACGATAGTTTGGAGCCCGAAAAAGCCCGTAGAAGATTTATGGGTCGACATTTATCAAGAGGGTCAACGTTTTATGGAGAGAAATGAACTGAAAACAGTTCAGATATGACAAAAATACCACTTGTTGTGAAATCAGCTGTTCCCAGGGCAGCCAACATTTTCTAATCCTATTAACAGATTAAAGCGTTTAATGTTTTTTCATGGAGTTGAGAATTGCTTTCTGAAAAAAATGTTTCAAACTATTTTAAAACGATCTGCGCCTTTTTATCAGCTAAACAGATTAATTAGTCGACCTCTGACCCTTAGTGACCTAAACTTGAAGGTACTATGGGTACTTCTCAAGTCTAATTGCATCCCCGTTTCCCTCACTTGCGTCCTTTCCTTGCGTCTTAGTCCCTCCCACCAGGGATGCATGGAGGAAACCATGCATGGAGAGAGGAACTAGGAAATGTGTTTTAAGATACATGAGACGTCCTTTCCTCAGTTGCGTCACGTGAAGCGACGTCTGTTTCTGATGACGGAGGGTCAGCTGATCACAGCTGGATCAGCTATCAATCGGCTTTAACAGATGGAGAGACTTTTGATAAGTTTGTCTGTTCACATGATCACTGTAGGCCTACTTAATAATAGTAACTAATAAGACGCACAGTAATCACCACTGTAGAGGTGTTTCTCTCTGTAGTCTGTTAACAAACTGTGTCCTGTGTTCTGTTTAAGCACAGGATCGATGTCTACCGCCGGAATGCGATCGTCTTATTTATGAATTATGTGCGTCTGTACGTTTTTAAATTGTGACTGTTTATTAAATAACCCAGAATATGATTATTGTTTCTCTTAAATTATAAAACTCATCAAACACTCAGGAATGATGTAAAAAGTGTTTCGCCTCTCCAGCTCTCTCTGACTTTAATTGTTTCCATAATAAAAGTTATTGAGGGAAAAATCAGATCATGAAAACACAAATCTTTCTAATAAATGAAGAAAGTTGTTTGTGGTCGTTTTTGGTTTTTTTTGTTCAGACTACAATGAACATTTATTTAAACCAGACGGTGAATCGGAAACCTAATCAAATATAAACTCGAGTTTATTCTGTGATCCGTCTTCACTCTGGTGTTAAACTCCAGTTAGTCAGATCGGCTGCAGCGTCCAAATACCGTTAAAAATACTTCCTGGAAGTCTGCTCTCGTGGTTCCTCGCTCATGGCTCCTCCAAGGTCCCTCCTCGATCCTCCGAGCTACATTAGAGCTTTGGGACGGCCGTCAATATGGCGGCGCAGAAACAACTTCCGGTTCAAGCGAGGATCGAGGGACTTGAGAAGTACCCTATGTGAAAATGGAAAAATGACAGCTCCCTTCTATTAGCAGTTGTTACATTGTTTAAGCTGCAATTAGTTTATATTTTTGGGTTCAACCTAACCATCATCTATGAACGTGGTTTAGCTACACAAAATCTGTACTTTGACATCACGGGAGAGACTAAATGATTCTTCAAAGACGCATGTTATAATAAATACACAACTTTTACTTTAACTACAGACTTACTTACTTTATTTTAATCAGGTAGAAGCTTACAGCAATGAAAGAGTAACATCAAGCAAATGTTATAAATGCAATCAATACAGAATTATGTTTTTCTGTGATCACTTAAACATTACTGATAATGATTGTGAGGAATCATTAACAGTAATCTGTGAACATAGACAGTCTCCTCAAACATGAAGCCTATTAATGCACAATATGTATTATGTAAAAGTAAACTGAGCCAATTTATTATTCAGAAAGATTGCATCAAAAACGTAGCCCTCCATATTACGCCCTACCCCTCGGCTAGCTCCCAGTGATGTTTATAAAGTAATTATATATCAACTTGAAGAGGGATTTGTGTGCACAGTAGATAAGTACAGAGTCAAATGGAAACAACTTTGAAAGCAATTTTTCAAAGTCCACGATTCCCTGCATAGAAGTGGCAGCTCTCAAGACAAAGAAGATAAAATGTGCTCCTTTCTACACACCCCTCAGCAAATTCATTTTTTCATTTGGTCCGCATAAATTTGTGCACTGTGAAACCTTTCCCTGTATGGACATCCTCAATTAGATCACCAGGAAGCACAAGGCAGACTGGGTGGAGCTACAAACAACTGCTGCGTGTCAAAAACACCATCCCCATTTCTTGTTAGTTCTATGCTTTGTGTCAAACCTCCAGGAAAACCTCGGTCATGAACCATTCTGTTTAGCTGGTGTGTATCTAAGCTACCTAGCTGCAAACCAACACTTCAGTTTGGAGAACAAGACAAGAAATGTGTAGAAATATCAAATCCTTTTTCTTTTTTTTTTTGCCCTAGGCTGGAAAATATACCATTTTCCCACAAAACTTAGCTTGTGTATATATATATATGCATTTTTTTTTTTTTACACACGAAAAACCCCGCTAAAAATATGCAATACTCTTCTCTCATTGCGACACAAAACAGGGTTAGTAAACAGTAGAAAGCAGAATCGTGGCAAGGAAAATGTTAGGGTGGTTACTTGTTATTTATGTCCGTTATTTATTCAGTCTCTCTTCAAATCCTGTGTTGACTAATTTGGAATAATGTTCAAGCTCTAGTTCGACGCAGACAGATGGAATTTGTGGCTGAGATGACAAGGACGGCTCTAGAAAAGGCGCATAAATTAGCGTATCCACCTGGGTGTCATGTTTCCATCACTGCTGATCGAAGCTTGAGCTGATAAACACCTGTGACTACTGCAGAGTCGTTTGTCTGGGGAACGAATGGCAATTGTAACATTTCCTACTAAGGACAGATGTTAATGGGTGTTAGTGGGTATTTGTCCAGTGGGAAAGGGGCTACATAGGGTAACGTATAAACCATGGATATGTTGCTCAAGGTTGGTTTGTTAAGTGGTGGGGGGGGGAGCAGTGATGCATTGCCACAGAGTTGCTTTTCCATTTGGTGAAATGCTTGCCTCACCACCACCACAACAAACCACCAGGTCTCCCTCTGTGCTCGTGGCCCAGTCACCCCTGTAACTAGATTCCCTCTTCCATCATGCCTGAGGGAACAATTTAATTAAAAGTCGGCTCAGAGCAAAGGACACCACCACCACCCTATTCTTTACATGTTCACAGTCAACAAACATGGAGAGCAAATAAATCCTCTGGTGGACAATGTCCCGGCCCTGCGACACTAACTGTAAATACGCACCCAGTGAACAGACTGTGGAGTAATGACTGTAATTCACTTGGTAAAGGGGCAGGATTAAATATTGTTTGGGCTTCGAGTAATTTCCAGAGACTGGTCGTGATGATTGACGTTATTTAATTGAATTCCGTCCTGGAAATCCTATCTGTTTTCTAATTTAGTCCAACCTGAATGGGCTTCATTTTTTTGTCCCATCTGGTAATACAATCCATTAATTTCCGCTATAATGACCTGTCAGCTGTTATTATCATGTTAACAATGTGTTTATCACACAAAGAGCCAACCCCACATTCCTGCAGAGATTAAAGTGATCGAACTTTAACTGTGCGTTTCAGTTTCAAATACCACGGGGTCCAACTAAATGTGCATCAACCTCTTCAAATATGCTGATCACATGCTTCATTTAGAGACAATAAGATAGAGTTTTTTTTATTTGTGGGCCTATAGTTGGAGTTTGAACAGAGGAGCTTTCAGTCTGCGACTAAAGATTTGTAGATTTTCTGCTGTCCTGATGTCAATGAGGAGTTTGCTCCACCATTGTGGAGACAGGACAGCAAACACTTAGTCAAGTGGAAGCCAGGTACGCTTCGCAGCGAGAGAGTAGCAAGCCGATTGGCAGAGCAAAATGGACGGGCTGAGGTGTAAGGTAAGTACCAGTGTCTTGAATCAGATTCTTGCAGCCAGTGAAGGGTGCAGAGGAGCAGGGTAGCGTGGGAGGTTAAAGTTAAAGGACCATACCAGTTTTTGCAGATTTAAGTTAAAGGGGAGCTTTACCATTTTTACATATTGTCTGTTTACAGGTCTTGGATAGCACTACTGCATAATGTGAAAAAATTGTATATGTGACATAACTTGAGGCAATGTCCGTTGGAACTACAAGTTTGAAATTGTGAAAATCGGGGTGAGTACCAGACTCTGTAACTGGCTCCTCATCTCTGCTTGAAGTTTGAGCCGCTACTAGCATACCAGTAGCTACGACTAAACTATTGGCGCCTGAATGTGTTGAAAGAGACATTTGGAAAAATACAGCTTCTAAGGCGCTATTTATTACTCCCTACATTATGTCATCATTTTCCTTTTCACTAGTTGAAGCCCTAAAATGGTGTGTACTTTACTTTAGTGGTGACCATTTTTTAGGCATTATAAATCAGTTCGCTCTACCTTTCTGGCTGCCATTGTTTCCATTCATTTTGTCACAATATGAAAATCAATTAGCCCGCCAAAAACCTTTTACATCAGCTTGAGTTGTATAATCCATCACAGTGAGTATGTTGCATCCATTAATTTGGTGGGAGTTGCATCTTTTTGTGGAAATGCAGGTATAGTGTAGACTAATGTAAAAGATCTGCCCTGTATAACCTCTTAATGGCAATATCACTTTATACCTGACTTTAATCATGCATTAATTCATTTTTTTAGCTATTAAGGTGATGGCAACATGCTGTAAATGCAACAATGGAAAATGATCGCCTAATGAAGTTGTTGTTTTGGCTAAGAGACCAACTCCTAAATATAATCCGTCTCTTTAGCTACTAGATTTCCACTTTTTTCACCAGCTAGTTGCTAATTTTCTGTAAAAAAATAAAACAGTTGCCTGCCACCTTTGGAAATGAGTGAATCAGACATGTGAAACCAAAACAAGTACGTAAGTGTATGTAAGTTACAGTATCCTAAATGTACTTGGTGACTCTTTAGTTGTCCTTTATATCTCACTTCAGTCCTCTGGTGAAACATGTGGATATTGTCTGAGAGGCAAGTTTGAATAAGAAAAGCAATTCCTGCTTATATTTAGTAATAGTATGATAATTGAACTAGCGATTACGTCTCCTGTCTCCCATCTTCTTGTATGCACGGTTGCTCATTCACCCCGAACAGGACAGCCAGTGAGCCTGCATTAAAACAGGCCTCCACATCATTTGTCACTGGGCCTAGGGGGTAATGAACGGGGTGAATTGGATGTACTCTCTAATTATGGAAAGGACAAAAAGCCAGTCAGATTCCCTTGTCAAGGTCCCCCTCCCGCAGCACCATTGGGAGCAGCTTTCACTCATAAATCGTATCTGAAGAGGATTAGAGAGAACATAAAAGGGTGAAATATAGCACCATACGGACCCTACACAATCAACCATGTAACGGGCTACGACAGGCAATAAGTAGGTGACTGAGCCCTCCTGCGTGTTATAGGCATCGTAAACACCTAGTGATCAGCATCCACCAGCGTCCACGTGCTCAGCAGCGGCAGCCATCTTTCACAGTACCCTCGCCATCATCGAGTAGGCCCTGACGATCAGACGCTGATCTGTGAGTGCCATTACCTCGGTGTTGCGAGGCCCATTAACATCGATCAACTCGCTGCTGGCATGTTGGGTTGCTCACGTGGTGATTGCATTTTAAATTTGTATGACTGCTCATGGACTAACTGTCATGGTAAGAGTATAGAGCGCTGAGTCGCCCATGCAGCAGTGATCTGTACTGGCCCCTCATGAATACTCTCAGTGAAACTTGTTTTTAAAATGACGTTGAGTTAAAGTTCACCCAAACCGTAGTTATTTTGTGGACGTTTTTTTCTGAATTCTAGCCCCCTCAGGTCTTTGTGTGTTTGAAAAGTCGCTGTAAAGAGATTCTGCTCCGGCAGAATTACAAGCACAGACTTTTAACAGCCAATAGAAGAAAATAACCAGGATTACTACTTTAAGTCTGACTTCTGTCTTTGGCTTTATAACAGTTGCCGCAAACTCACACTGGAGGTTTGATCCTTTTATCTTACAACAGATATAATGTATAAACACCGGCATGCCATTCGAGCTGTAGTAATCAAAGAATTTCCTTTCATTTAAGTCCCTTTTGAAGTATCAAATACCACAATAAACCACACTAAACATTAGAATACAGAAGCGTTCAGTAAAGCTGTTTACAGCCACTTCATGTTATTATTTAGAAATTTAGAATTCATTTCCAATTTGATCCTTTACTCCCGTCAAGGGACTGTAGATAAAAAAAAAACAGCAGTTTAACTCCGGGGGAATTAAAGTGCAGGTGTTGCCATGAAGTAGTCCTGTTTTCTACCAAGTGCTTGTTGAACTTTTGGTACACTTTCATCCTGTTTCTCAAGAGGAACTATGAACATAAAAAAAAAACAGGCTGAATTATCTTTTAAGCGGGTTGTCAACCGAGGAGCCGAGGTTATACGCTTATCACCATAAACTGTCCAGTATTGTTTTGTCTTCATGATTATTAAACTGTTAACGTCTGATAATGTTTACAGATACTGTTAAATTACAGTTGCTGCACCGTAAAATAACAGTAGATTACCGGCATCTCTGCTGCCAGTATTTTACCGTTATTTCACAGCGAAATTGTTTAAATCCTGTTATTGCCTATTTGCAAGATTTCCTAAAATATACCCATTAAAGCTCAGAGAGATCCAAATGCCCTTTCACTGCCTTCAGTAAGTGCACACTTCAAAGACGGCCTGTCTTTGAAACCTTTTTCTGATGTATTGTAGTTGTTGTTATTGTTGTTGTTGAGCCTTCCAACCTTACACTGTGTTATCGCACATTATTCTCCTGTGACTCTGATGGCGACACCGATGTGGATTATTGCTTCTGGGATGTCTCTCCTGCATCTCCCTTGAGAACCAGCAGATTACACACAGTCACTGGCAAATGAAGGTGAAACATGCAGCAGCTCCACTCCAGTTGTAATGCATTGTAATATGTGGTTTTAACTGTCCATTGTGTGGCGGATTGATGTGCGGATGCTGCGGTCAAGGCAACCAGAGGAGATACCAATGATGATTGTTGTGGCAAAATGACGAGAAGAGACGACGAACTGGAGTTGCAACCAGCGGGAAGTGTTTTAATGCATACACGCCAACATCAACGAGTTTAGCACATCGAAACAAATCCAAATGTATTACTTTTCACAGATCACTTTTATAGTCAAGATTCACCCCCCTTAAGTTACTTTCCACCAATCAAACCAGTCCGTTGAACCAAAAACAAAGCACGTCTGGTCTCTTCATTAGGTCATGTCCTTGTTCAGGTCAGGATAACCTTTTGGCAGAACACACGATCCATGTACTGGAAATGTTTTGATACAAATTGGAGAGATTTATTACAATTTGTCTGGCGCGTCCTAATCGCGTCATAAGAATGTATCTATGAGCCAGAATGTGTTCACATAACAGTTATGTAACGGTTTACTTATGAATCCAGATGTGTTCAGTTCAATCCTAAGTTATATGATGATTTACTTCAACATGATTTTGTTATATGAACTATTTAAAGGATAAATCTGTAGATATTATGTTTTTTTTATTGATATGGCTTATTCCTGTGAGCAATAGAGCTCCATTGATGAGGCTCACTATTGCACTAGGTTAAATTCTTATTCCTTTGCCATTACCACGATCACAACCACTGATTTTTAATCAATCCGACCGATAGTATCCCTAAAAATGACATCCCCATTGAACAAATCTGCTTCTTGATTTATGCTCCAACTTTCAATGGCAATCAAGGAATAGTTTGCCCTTGTCGGGGTGTAGAAGTGTAATCAAAGCAAATCAAAGTCTGTCAGGGCGCTCTCTGCCCATGCACACTTTGTGCGTCCCTGGAATCCTCCACAAGCTGCTCTTGACAGCTGCGAGTACCAACAATAGTCATATTTGTTGTTTATGTTTATTATATGTTGACGTTTCCAATGATCTCTTGGGGGGGGAGTGGCTTTGGAGGGAGGCCTGAAGGCATGGGCTTTCAGTGTTAATATGTTTGCTTAAAATTTGCTTGGAAATTGAATGGACACTTCAACAGAGTAGAATGAAGTAGATATTGTGAACCGTGAACAAAACCAGTCAACTTTGCCATCTAACCATCTACAAGAGAAAATTGAAGAAAGGTCTTCAGGAATTTGTTTAGATTTCATTCACATTTGAATTGTTCTCTTGTCTGCTAGTATTGGCCACGTTTCATGTTATCTGGAGATGAAAAATGTGCATGTTGTGGGAATATCTGAGAAGACGCTCACAGTGAAAACAGCTCATCAGTCATGGGAGTTAAAAGTTTACTACTTCCGATTTTTTTCCATAATTCATTTAGCCCCTCAAGCATAAAAACTGTAAGTCGCAGTTGAGGAAGTTTTAGCGAATTGTGCCGCTTTTCTAATATACGATACTTCAAAATGCATATAAAAATATGTGGATGGAAATAGTTGATTTAGCAACTTTTGGAGCTATTGCTGCTGGCTATTTTTTTTTTTGGAATAGAGTTGGCAACACCTGGCTGGGTTTTTTGGTTGGATGCTTTCAAAATCTAGCTTACTCCCATCCATTTGACTAATCCAGCAGTTATGGAGCAATATTATCATTCATGCTTCTGGCCACCTGATGAATATATTCCAACATTGACCTTTTGGAGAGAAATATATGGCGCTTTAGCTGCTAGATGTTCAACCTTCTTCACCAGCTTGTCTCTAGTCTGCTGTTTGGTGCTGAGCAGGTTCTGTATTTTGGGTTTCAAGAGCTTTTTCTCTGAGAACAGCAGTTGAGCTGATGAGAGTGGTGAGAGTGAACCAAAATAGGAGCATTTCAGGCCATAACACCTAAACAATGATCTAAAAAACACTGAAAGAGTGCTGAGGAGCGCTGCAGAATGATAGTTGCTAGTTCTCAATGTGTTTGTTACTGCCAGCAACCTCTTTCATATTATCCATGTGCTCCATGTTGAAATAAAGGTATGCATTATGGCATTATAAATGGGCTAGGGGCTGTGATGTTTCCTTGTTTTGGTTTTGACATGAGCCTTTAATTGGTGGTTTTCATCTATAGTTTGAATTTATAACTGCTTATGTTAACCAACTCAAACTTTCAAACTCATTTCTTAATCTATGAACCAGAAAACGTTTTCCAAAATAATTTTTTTTCATTCACTGCTGACTTGGTTAAGGTGAAACATGCATTTATATCATTTATTTTAAAATGATATAAATGAGTCCGAATTCCCTCTCCTCTCTACATTTAGTACAGACTGCAGCAGCAAGACTTCTCACAAAATCTACTAGACTTGACTTTATTTCTTCTGTTTTCAGCTTCGCTGGGCAGGTGGATTTTAGACTCATCATTTTTAACATTTCATTGATCGCCTTTAAAGTCTTGTGCTGGCCGTGGCAAACATCTCGGGTTAAATCCCATCACTCTTTTAAAAACATGGTGTTACCTCATTCTTGTACTTCTCTTACTTTTCTCACTGGTTATTTCATGTTTCTGGTTTCACTATTTCTTACCAACTTGGTGCATTTTTTGACACGGTTAATTACGTATATGTACTGTATATGTGGAGACACAAAGTGACTTGAGATTTGACTTGGACTTGCAAAAAATGACTTGTGAGCATGTCTGGGTGGATGTGTTGAGTTACAGTAGATTATAAACTGTCATTAGTTGGATGGTTGAACTCTGTTATGGAAAAACAGGTTGAGGTTGTTATTGCATGCCTAATAATGATTGCAATATTACACTGAGTGGCGGAAAATACAGTTATTTACTTGACATGAAAGATTTGACTTGGACTTAAAAATAATGACTTGAGCATCTGTTTGTTTATACAGTTTATGTACATGTTTAGGTCATTTGGCACTAATTATGTTCAAATTTTGCACCTCTAAATTATTTCACCAAGTCTCTTGGTCAGTACGCAGCAAATACTGTATGCACAATGTATTCCTGGAAAAATGCATTTGTCTACAGGTCAGTGTACAGTTCAACATAAACTGTACTTTGAAGTAGCTTCTTCTGGAAATCAACATCTGCTTTTAAACTCATTTTAGTAAATTAACTAAAATACCAGTATTATTACTCTTGCGCAACAATTTGTTGCAAACCGCATAATTATTTCTAAACTGTTTTCTAGAAATGATAAGTAACAGACCAGTAAAGTGTTATGAAACTAGTTTAATATATCTATTATACAGTTACTAGACATATTTTCTAAAATTAGTTTCTAGGATTATGCTGTCTCAACACAGTTCTGATTTCCCATCAAACAGTATCTGCATGTTTCACCAGTGTTTCGGCTTGGTGGTTGTATCTCTCTGCAGCTCTGTGAACCCCTTTGAACTTTGTTTTGAAAAGTATTATGTAGCTTGTAGTGTAGCAATATTTATGCAAAGCTGCTGTTGCAACTGCTTGAAACATTAAATGCCACACTTTCAGGACTCTACACAGAAAAAACAAGAGCTAAAAATTTAGGTGGTGACTAATTGATGTTTCAGTGTGGCTAGAGATAGAAACTGTCAAAAAGAGTTGAGATCCCAGGAAGGCTGCCTTAAATGAAGGAATACATGTTCGGTATGTGAATCAGGCTAAAGGGACACAAAAGCGTATACTTATAGTTTAAAGGATCTAATAATCATGTTAAAACAAGTGTGTATTACAGAAATATGAAGTGATTTAACAAATGTAAACTGATAATAATGTATGTGTAGAAACTTGAGTAAAGTGAAGTCTGTGTGTAGTGAGAGCCGAGGTTAGGGGAAATGCAACTGGGTGGGGGCCTTAACAGCTGAGGTCATAACAGATGTAACCGGACACACACACTCGGAGCATTGAGGAAGAGAGCACACACAGGAAAGTTTGGGTGGTTTCCGAACCCATATACAGAATCAATGATGTAATGATAATCACCAGCTGTTCGTGGACAAAGATTGAAAGACGGAGATTTTCCTCTCCCCCCTGTTTGACTTTAACAACCGGACAACGGAAGGACACAGCCGCCCGGACTTTGTACTGAGCCTGAAGGATCGCTGAACGGACTTTGTTGGCCTGTGCAGGAGGAGCTGACGGTTCGGCCGGACCTTCGCTCCTAAAGACCCCCAAAAGGATTTGTCGTTTCTTCAATCCAGCTCCACCGAGCCGCCTCGGCATTGAAACTAATGAGTATAATCTAACAAGAAATTGTAAACTTATCAAATCAAGTATAGTATTATTTTATGTGAGCTGTTGCTGTGCCCCTGCTAATATATCCTGCAATAAATATCTAATCTGCGTTTAAAGTAAATTTCTCAAGAGACTTCATTCACTTAGATAAGTAAAAGTTCCTCGTGGCAGTAAAAGGTTAAATCTATTGTATGTTTAACAACAAGAGTTCCGACTGGTTATCCTAGTGACCGGTCCACTTAACAGTCCCTTACGGTTTTAGTTGTAATCCTAGCCGTTAAAATCTAACCTGGCAATTTACCAAGAGCCCGGATCCAGAAGAGGAAAGCTGCCATCAGGGGCGTCGTTAGGCCTATTTTAGGGGGGCTCCTAAACGTTTGTATGTTTTCTCCCCCTTCAAATTACAATCCAACATTCTATCATCATACTTAACGATATAAAGTTGACACTGTCGGGTCCATTGTGTGCGGTCCCTTTAAGAATTAGGATTTGGGAGCTAGTTTATCCGTCTTTCCTTTACAAGCAGGAAAATTATTTCTCTCTTTATTTGAGAAAAGTTCATATTTGTGTTGACAAATTTCACTATGACCCTGAAATTGTGTCTCTTGTGTTATCATATACTGAATGCAAGCAAAACTACAGAGCAAAATCACTCTTTCTGATTGAACCAATCTATGAACTGTCTGAAACAACGGATATCCACGGCCCCAAATGGGCCCCAAAAAAAATTGTTTGTACGGGTGCATGCCACTCCCCTTGGGGCTAAGCCCCCCCTGTCTTTCAATCCGAGAAACTCCCCTGGCTGCCATAACTGACTCGACTGGTAGAAGCGCCCGGCCTGGGTGGCCCCTCGGCCGAGTGCAGGTTACCGGTGGAAGCAGGGTAGACCTCAGGAGTAACGGTAGTTAGCAGAGCCAGGCGAGTTTCCTCACAGAACACCAGCTCGCCTATCTTTTAATAGAGCTGAGTAAATAGTTAGCCCCGTATCGGGCCAGTGAACCCCCGGATCTAACAAAACAAATCACCATTTATTGTGCTACATGTGCACCTATAGAGGGCTTTGATACACAGTAGGCAGCAGCACACACTCAGCATGGATATGTATACACTACCAAGACACTAACAATGAAAAAAGAGCGGCACAGATTCAGCACCAGAGCTGCAATTATCCAAAAATGAAAACTACTTTGCCTCTGTTCTGAAGGTGAAATCCATAATGTTTATTCAGGTAATGTAGTGCATACACATTTTAAGCTGCGGCTACAGAAGCTCAACTTCACAAGGAAATAATTCATTTTTGCTTTTAAGAATGCATTTTACATAAAGGATTATTAAAAGAAAACGTACGCGCACAATATACCTCACTGGTGTTTAAACAAACCTTATTTATTTACCCCTTTTATATTTATGGAACAATGTAGGAGAAAACGAGAGAATCAAAGGCACATTGAATAAAAGAGAGAGCTGGACAGAATCAAGAAGAACTGGATCAAAAGCAGTTTGATGCATTTACAGCAGTGAGGGTTTGGAAGCTAAACATATGTATTTACAAGTGAAAGTAATATATTGAAAATGTTACTTCATGTAAGTGAAAAAGCGTTTGTGCAAAATGTACTTAAAATATCAAACGTAAAAGGACTCTGAGTGTTATGTAGATCATTATCACTGGTGAAGTGTTAGCCGCAGTAGCTATTTGAGGGGGTGCTAATAACTGCAATGTATGTAATGCAATCAATATGTGCATTGTTAATTAAATTGTCGGGTTTAGTCTTTACATTTTTATTTTATAAGCTTATTTTATGTTTTATTTGTAAAATCATCAGCTGTCAAATAAATGTGTTGGAGTAAAAAGCGTAATATTTCTGAAATGTGAAACGTAGAGGTGTAGAATATGAAATGGAAATACTCAAGCGGTCAAGTTGAAGTACCTTAAATGTGTACAGAAGTGCCGTACTTGAGTAAAAATACCTGGTTACATTCCACCTCTCTGGTTAACAGAGGCTCGGTGTTGGCTCTCCAGGAAATAATCGCTGCTCTCGAATTCATGAACCACCTCGTATTTTACGCAGCGATGGCATGGCGTAGGTTCACTGTACTCCTGAGTAATCCGAGCAGAGATTTCCATCAAATACTGCTCAGCACGAAATAACCGTTCAACAAAACGGCCTTATCACCCTCTTGCAGGTATAGTCTCTTTAATTAACTGCGCCGCGTCTCTCCACTCATCAGCCACCCCTCAAATTCGGGGGGCTTTAAGACCCAGCAGAGGCGCAATCGTGAACATCTGTCCCCTCGGTTTCCACAGTATGAATTGCGCCTGGGCTCCAGTCTGAAGACACACAGGCGGCAGCAGGCAGACTGGCTGAGCGCGGACGGAGTGGATCCGGGATGCGAGCAGATGCCGCTGGACGATGAGAGAAAGTGGAGTCAGACGCACTGAGCCGCAGCGATAAGACAGCGCGCTGCAAAATGAAGACACCTATGGTAAAGGTTTATGCCGTGCAGCACTATATGCCGTTCTTTGTATTCGCTTTTAACATCCAGCAATGTTCAGTTAAGTGCACTCCACTTGCCGTAACGCTGCTGTGTGCGCTGTGTCGGATCAAAAGATTAGGATCTGAACAATGGACATCCAGCTGGGCGCTCTGTTTGGCTCTAAGCTCCGGCTTTTTCTTATAATGAACACAACAGCATGGAGCACAGCGCGCCCTGTGTCTGCTTTTCCTGCGCTTAATGCAGTTGCATAAATCTAAAAAAGTGCATTATGTTTTTTGTTTTTTTTTGCTTTAATATTTCTTGTGTTATTGCATGTTGAGAAATAGATAAAAACATTTGATGCACACAGTTCAAACAAATCAAGTGTCACTATAGCTGCTTATCTTGTGCATCTGTGATTTAGTAGTGATTCATAACCTGGAAGCTCAGACTGATTTGATGCACCGTTTCACTTACGAGGTCAATATATTGACATGAACTTTACTCTGTCGTGTATTGTCACCGTGCAGATGTGCTCCTGTACGGACCTGAGCATTACAATGTATGCATGCAAACTAAGTAAAGATTACCACGAACAACCTGCTGGCATGTTGTCGATGGCACGATTCAGCCTGTGCCCTTACATTAAGTCGATAACAGCGTTTTTTGTTTTTTTTAAAGTCTTGGGCGCACGTGACATGACTTCCAGGAAGTTGGGGTGCTGTTGACAAAACGACGGTGGTGCAGGCTGCCTGTAGGTGCAGCCCGAACTCAGTCCTCTGCATCAGGAATAATTAGATGGCTTCTGTTTGTGTCTTTCTCTCAGCGCCATGGGATATCCGTGCTCCTCGTGCTCCTCCTGTGCGCAAGCTTGTTCCTCGTGTACAACGGCAGCTTCAACGGCGCTTCCAGGGACGCTAACGACACGCACGTCCGACAGCATGAACAGCTGCGGCGGCCCACTGAAGCCCCAGTCAAGGTGGCCAAGCCTCACCCCCCGGTCCTCCAGGGGTACAGTGGCATCATCGACCATAAGGTAAACAATGTGTTCGTGTGCGTCTCCCATAATGCAGAGGGGAGGCGCATGAATGGCTGCAAATGCTTGTCTAATTCGCTGCAGAGCTGGCACCAAAGTAAAGCCAGTTTTACTCCCCCCCCCCCCCCCCTTAGATACTCATTTGTGCAGCGCATCTTCACTTTCTCTTACACACACACACACACACGCGCCTCTCCTGTCTAATGACCAGCAGTCGTCTATCCGCACAGCTCTTTAGTGAGAGTCTCACCCCTCTGTCATTTATCACAATTTTCTCCAGCACAGCGTTACGCCACACTCAATACCCACCTGTCATTACTAATAACAGCTTAGGCTACAAATGAAATCCCTGGCTGCATTCTTGCGCTCTAATTGGTAAGCCCAGGAGACCTGCAGTGAGGTGAACCCTGATGTCACAGCAGGGGTGTATTGACTGCCATCTATTCACTAAGCCAGGAGAAAACAATCAATGTGAGTATTGGGGAGGGAAGGTGCTGCAAGTAAAGGCTTTTTTTTTTTTTTTTTTTTTTTTTTTTTTAAGGCAACATACAAGATGGCATGCTTCTCTGCAGGCACTTTGGTTGATGGGCTGTTGGGCGGCTTGTGTAGCGGTCTGCCCCACTGAGCCAAATGATGGATGCAACAGTTCTCCAATCATTGGATTTAAGACGTTTAAGGTTTAAAGAAATGGACAGTTTTGGGCAGATTCATAGACAGATTGAGACAATAAGCCCCAGCTGAAAGAGATGCGACATGAATCAGATTCTTGTCTCTTTTCTTGTAGTTTTGTGTGGCTCTTTGTAGTCTATTTATGTATGTTTGTACTTGTTTTGCATCTCTCTGGTACTATTTAGCATTCTTTAGAGTTCCTTTGCATCGCTGTAGTCTTTTTGAGTGTCTTTGTTGTCGTTTTGTGTTACTTCATTGTCCTTTTGCATCTCTCTGTAGTAATGTGTCTCTTTGTAGTTGTTGTGCGTCACTGTTGTCATTTTGTGACTCTGGTAGCAATTTAGTTTTTCTTGGAGTCGTTTTACATCTTTCTGGATCTGTTTTTGAGTAGTTGTTTTGCATCGCTGTATGCATTTTGTGTCTCTTTGTAGTCAATTTACTAATATTTCTACTCGTTTTGCTTCTCTTTAGTTTGGCATCTCTATGTTGTCATTTCATTGAGTTTTTGCCAAGAAATGTTAATTACTTCAACCTGAGGCGCAGGAGCCCAAGGACAAGGGGCCTCTGGGCCTGTCCATCTATGGCAGGACTGATAACACTTTGAATGACGGGGCTAATTGGCGCTGCCATCTATTTTTCAAGAAAAGTATATGTTGGCTGCTGAAAGCATGCTTTAAATCATCAGATTATGTCAAAGGTTGATTTGTGTATGAGTAATTTGACAGCCTCCTCCCCGCTCAAGAGGCTGTTACTGCGTGGAAGAGACGAATAAGCAGCATGAACACGTACAGTATTTACCAGAAGTAAGCATATTGTTTGTGAACATCAGAAAAAGTAGCCTGGTTGGGAAATAAATTTAAATTAAACACCAGGTGCTTTGAAGAGTCACTTAATCTTGTGACAAAGTAATGCAGTTTGGCAACAGAAGGTGGAACTATTATTCATTAAAATGAATCTCGTTGGTGAAGGAACTGGCAAGCGTGGAAACCTCTAATGTTGATGACTGTGAGAAGTTCAGCTGGCAGAGTTTTCTCAGGAGAAATGCTGTTCGTCTGTCCACTTAAGTTTCAATTTTGAGTCTCTGCTCTGGTGATGTACACTGTGGACTCACAGCTCACTTTATGTATGGCACCATGTACTTGTAACTAATAACTAACTTGTGTGTGCGTTCATCGTATTTTTTATACGATTTAATCAAGTTGAGCATTAGTTTGGCATTTCAACATCATTTTAAAGCTGCACTCAGGGGATTTGGGCATGCCACTGAAGGGCATCAACACAAGCCGTTCGAAAATGAGTCACATTATAGCCAAATCTGCCGTTTTGCATTTATTACATCGATTTTGCAGACATTTTGATTCAATGTTACACTTTAATCTGTGTATATCTATCTAAAAGTAGACTTTTAGACCTTGAAAGTGCACGATGCTTTTGGAAATTTAGTTTTTGTTTCATTTTCAAGGTATTTTATATCTTACAGAGACAGCAGATAGATACACTGGGGGGGAGAGACGAGGAATGACATGAAGCAAAGCTCCCCAGCTGGGACGCTGTCGTTGTTCATGGTTCGTACCTTATCCCCTCGGCAAACAGAGCGCCCTGAAATGGGTTTGGGTTCGACAAGTAGCTGTGAAGGTTAGAATAGTTCAAATGATGCTTTCTGTGTCCGCACGACCATGAGTGTCTTGACATAAATCACTGTGCCAACCATGCTGTGTGAACATTGTGCAGACATCCAATGCAGTATAAGTTAATTTAACAGTAATGGACTGGTGGGTAGTACGGTTGCTGTCTCGAGATCTCAGTAATTGTGTTGGTATTTGGTTAAAACTACATTTTCTTTGAAGAATGTAAAATGTTAATGTGACTCTGTTTATGAGTGGCATGTGGACGATGGACTCGGTGTGAGACACAACATTGAATAGAGTTTAATATTTGTTGCGGTCAATAAGCCAGAGGCTGTTTCAGCTTCTGGTCTTAGAATCTGAATTATTGCTCAGCTAAGTCTCGCAGTTCTTTCACAGATCTCGCAGATCTGCGCACAAATCGATTTGGAAACGAGTCGTTCATATTTCAAGACAGCTGACGGGGCACGCAGCAGCATCTGTTTTCTCACTGCCTGAAATGCCAATATTCAGTGACAGTGTACATTTTGATTTGATGAGGATTTGTCTGTAATGCGTCGGTAAACCCAGCTTCGGATGAGAATTGATTTCCCCCCCTCTGACAGGAGCAGCCGAGCACCGTGAGTAAACCACCAATTTATTTTTTCTCTTCACAATAAACTTATTGACATTTTAGTGACAAGGGACATCAATTAGGGCCACGGCTCCACTGAACATCATTTATGCTTCTTCAAACCTGCTATTTTATCACCCTTGACATTCAGCCTCCGCAAGCTGCAATCAATACTTTATGATTCAAATGCACTTTGTGACTATGGCATGTGGAAGTGCATAATGCAGTCCAACCTTCAAATACTTTGCATTCAGTTTTCTGAGGCGTTGTGTCTGACAACATGTATGAACTTTCTCAGTACATATGGAGAGGTGAGAAAGTGATCGGCCTCGCCTCGCATTCCTTCTCCTGCAGTGCTGAATGATTGGCGCTTGGGGAAAAAAGTCCTCTGACAGGAACATTTGTCTTCATCTTTGCCTGCTGCCCTCTCTGCCATATTGATCTTTCCAAGATATCAGCTGGCTGGCGTGCAGGGTTCAGTGCCAGTCAGCCTTTGACCGCTTTACTTTATCTTCCTCCAGAGCATTAAACTCATCACAACCCAAAAAAACATTTTGAAGCCTTTAAGTTTTTTTCTGACTTTTGGCCAAGATGCTGAAGCATTTGCAACATTTTCTTTTTCTCATCGGGTTATGAACTGAAAAGTTTTTTTGTTGTTTTTGTTTTTGCATGTTACAGACATTATTTATGCCTCTTAAATCCTGTTTACCAAGTATAGTCAATGCAACATGTTTGATTTGGGTCAGAATGAAGGGTAATTTATTTCTAGTTATGCAGCAGCATTTGTTGGCCTGGACATGTACTGTGAAGACTGTAAGAGGGATGAGATATAAGCTAGCAAAGAAAGAAACTTGGGGAAGGAGATGAAAAGGGAAAGGAACTCTTGAAGAGTGAGGCAAAGAGAATGAGAGAAGAGGACAAAACCAGGAAAGGGTAAGGATGGAGAGAATGATGAAAGAGAATACAGGACCTGGGAAAGGTTCATCCTGAGAGAATGAGACAAGAGATTGAGGGAGGCAGACTATGAAAGTGGAAGATGGAGTTGAATCCCATGGGGTTTCCTTTCTTGTAGCAGGATCCTTAGTTTTATTTTCTCGAGGAGGACAGGAAATCACTCATCCGCCTCTCTGTGGAGATGGAAGGAAGAGGTGGCGTAACCATCTCCCTCTGACTGCCTCTCTGACACCGCTATCACGCAGATGCCTAACTAATATCATGCGAGACAGGTGGAGGCAAACTAATGGAGGGTTTGATGCAGACGAGGGGAGTTTGATCAAACCCCGATGTCACGCTGGAGAGCCATGAACTTGGCTGACTTGACGCGTCTAACAAGACACAAGATATTTCCATATGATTTAAGTTCAAACATTTGGTTTCCAAAAAGGAGAAATATATACGACATTGGGAGCGTTGATAAAGCAGCAAACAACTATTTGCTATGTGTAGACAGAGTGGAGTAATGATGTCGCTCTTCCTCCGTGTGTGTTGTTATTGGAGCTTCTCTGGGCTTGATTCTTTATTTTTTTGTTGCCAGGCTGGCCTGCATGCTGTTAGTACTATTAGTGCACGTGAGGGTGCCCCACTGGTTAGCTCACGACCTCCGCCCTGCACTGCTCTCATACGGCGGTTACAGCTGATAACACCAGCCCAACCGACAGCGGTGTCGCAGAAGCGTACTACCCTCCGGTTCCTCCTCAGATAAACACCGTTTGCTCTGTCAGCACGTTTTCCGTTGTTTGTACTGTGCTGTTAGCACCGTTAGCTACTAGCCACCGGCCATGATGAAAGGCAGTAAAATGCTCCCAATCTTGTATTATGCACTTTTAACGAACAAGACAAAGGGCACTCCACAGATTTAGCATTGCACGCTAACATTGTCGGATTAACAAGGGATGGTTAAAAGAGAATAAAAAGATATACACTGATGAAGCAGAACGAGAGATTTAACTTTTTATTCCATACATTCCTTTTCTGCAATGACAGTTTAACATGTCAATCATCACCCAATACGCTCCATATCTGTCACACTGCACCTTTACAGGACTTTTGCTGCAGCTGCTGATATTTTGCACACAAGTAATTTTTGTTAAATTGCCTAGATTCTCTACTTTCTATTTCTGATATTCATCTTGTATCGTTACCCTTGTAAATATGTGAAGTCTTTTAATGTAAGGCATTTCAGGTTGACGCATCTTCAATTTAGTTGTGCTTGCATAATGACAATTCAGTTTTTGATGACGCTCATGTATAGCAGGTAGTATTTGCCATGATCATCATCTTTGTTTAGCGAGTTGGCGAAACTGAAATCTCATTTGTTTTGAAGATATTTGGTTGAAAAGAAAAGTATTTGAAAGATGGTAACGTTGAACTGATTATGGCACATGGTGGGAAGTCAGCTGATCACTAATGTCTTGAGGATTCATCCTCTGAGGAGTGTTAATGTTGGAACACAACTTTGTGCCAATTCATTTGGTACATGTGGAGATATTTCACTGAATAAGTGAAAATGTTGACGTGCTTGCAGCTCTTGTTTAAAAAGTTGGATGTTCACCAAAGTTTGTGTGATTCATCCTTCAGAAACCATAAATGTTTGTCACAAATTTCATGGCAATCATCCGATAGTTGAAAGGAGATAATTTCAGTCTGGATCAAAGTGGTGAACCGACTGAGCCAAACTGCCTGAAGCTGTTGTGCAGCTGCAGACACTCCCCCTGAGATGACACAAGAAATTTACAAAATGGATTGTTAGAGATGGAGAACACTGGACAGATCTTCTACGACTTTTCTCTGAGCAACAAAGCCATTTTTCACCGTTCATTAGGATTTTGCTTTGCAATCAGCCAGCTGGATAGCGAGACAAAACAATTCCCCAATTAGGCTGTTATGGCCAAAGACTTCGTAACTGTTTGACAGTGGTGGAAGAAATATTCAGATCTTTTATTTAAGTAATCTTACTAACACGACACTGTGAAAAACCTTCCTGAAGTGAAAGTCTAAGTATTATCAGCATCATTTTTTAAATAGTTCCTTTAGATTAAGATGGAGAATTTTCTTCAACACATCTGGAGATA
Organism: Anarrhichthys ocellatus; assembly: GCF_004355925.1. Classification (NCBI taxonomy): domain Eukaryota; kingdom Metazoa; phylum Chordata; class Actinopteri; order Perciformes; family Anarhichadidae; genus Anarrhichthys; species Anarrhichthys ocellatus. The sequence goes on along the minus strand of NW_022280062.1, from coordinate 5,080,715 downwards.
CGTATGTGGGTTTCAATGGATGGAAAACTGTAATCTGAAAAGCTGTCTGATAAATGTAGTGAAGTAAAAAATGTGCCTTGTGAGAGTTAATGGAGTAGAAGTAAAAGAAAGCATAGTAGAAATAATAAACAAATAAAGTACTTTGTATTTGTGCTTAAGTACAGTACTTGAGTAATTGTACTAAGTTTAATTCCAGCACCGGTTTGTGAGGTCTGCAGGTCGCTGTACGTGTGTGTGCATAAACTTGTGTGTGTGAGTGAGGTCTGCCTTTGTGTTTTTTACAATTTGGAGTTTTAAATTACAAAGCAAACTTCGTGTCACATTAGCTTTAGATAACCACTATTTTTATGCAGAGGCCTTGTTAGAAAACTGGAAATGCTCCGTTTCGACTAAGATGAGAATAGTGGTTTCATTATGCCACAGTGGTCCCAATTGGGGCATAGTCTTGGATTTCAACTTATCTCCAGTGCATTCTGCTCCCGCCAAACATAACACAGCTTCAGGCACTTTCCAACGCAGGCCTGGAAAGCAATTATGGATGAAGAGTGGGATGGGGGAGGAGGGCGCTGCCTCTCGATAAGCATTCCCTCGATGGAGCAATCTCACACTCGGTGCCTTTTGGCATTCTTTGGTTAGGTTAGGGAATCACTGGTGAAGTCATACATTTTCGACATAAAGGAAGTGGAGGGAGATTTCTTGAGCTGAATGGTGATTTCATGCCTCTGCATGTTTTAACCTTTGGTGCTCGGTAAGATGTAGCCTGCCGGGCACTCTTATTGTATGGCCCCCGAGAGACCTGTGAAGGATCTGAAAAGGTTGAACTATGATAAATGGATGATACCTTTTGGCACAACATCCGGAGATAGATGATGAGGTGCCGCCGGCATCCGCATCGTTGATGCAAAGCGACGGCTGGCAGGAGGCATCGCAATAAAACCAAATTTCTTTGCTTCTCCTTCTCCTTGCTCCACTGATCTACATCACTCCGCTCTTTAGACGTGATTAATGAGCATGTCTTACAAGGTGGGAGTGAGGAATGATCAAACTGTAAGTTACATTTGGGCATAATCTCCTTCTGTATGCCCTGAGTGTCCCCCAACCCCCCAGATTAGAAACCTATTGGATACAACGTGTTTCTAAACTAACATACTGGATACCAAGGTTATTAATTACAGAGGCCTGGGGTTTGCCAACACAATGAGCTGCTTGAGCAAATATATAAGAGCAAATGATGAGCTGAGTTAAAGTTGGCAATGTTTTCTTGTAAACGAGAAATTACTGATTGAAAGATGAAGAAGAAATCTCTACTGTACTGATTGGACATTAAATCGTTGCTTGCACCGAGATGTAGAAAAAGTCCCAATTACAGAGCGCACTTTTGATGCGTATCCCATGACGAGATGACCGTGTCATGGTTGTTCATCGAAGATTCTCTGGTCTCCCGCTGTCACTGATGAGCCGACTGATTACACCTCCACTGGTGTTGAGGAGTAAGCATTTTTTCCTGGACATAAGGAGCTGCTTCCGCCTCCTCTTCCTTTCTCTCTCTGCTTGAGGGACTCCACATTAATTCAGGTTATATCAACAGCAGGGTGCTTCATTGGACCCCAGGTCTCTGTAGTGTAAAACAGGTACTGTAGATACTCCATACTCTCACAGAGCAATTTCATATGATGCGTCGTCTCCTGCGCTGGAAGTGTCAAAATATACATCCAAACGGGGAACAAATGAGAAGAGGAAATCTGAATAAATGAGTGCAGATGCATGAGGGCTCACTGAATGGTTTGATAAGTATGGACTTTATGTGAATGTAGACAGAGCCATCTCTGTCTACACTCTGTCAAGTGTAATGAAGACTAGGTTCATAAATATGAATGTAATTGATAAACATGGAGCTGAGGTGAGTCTGCAGTAATCTGTCTTTTCTGATAGCCTGCTGTCTCCACTGCCGCCACAGCAAAGTTGTTTGTGTGGGTCTGCAGCGAACGTAGAGGGAAGTAGTAATTTGAGGTGTGTGGAGGATAGAATTGGTCCATACAGCTTTCCACACTTGTTCACACCGTGTCAGTCACTGTGGAAACAGTGCGACTGTTGGTTTGTTTGTTTCAGAAAGTGTATTTCCGCCTGCAGAGACGGCAGCACCTCTCTCACCCCCATCTTCCTGGAGAATTGAGGTTTGTAAACATTCGCCTCGGATTGTAACTTCATTGAGATCTCGGACGAGCCTCTGTGGGCAAGTGGGTCACAGTGACATGTAGGTCGACGGTGGAAGTTTCCATGATTGTCAGTACGCCTAAATTGATTTTAGGCAGGAAGGCACAGGGTGTAGTTGAGGTGGAGTAACCCTCAACGGCTCAACTCAATCTCGTCAAAAGAGCTCCTCATTTCTTGCAGCTAAAAAAAATGTGAAATTGTGGGAAACATGTCTTCCAACAATACCCTCATTGTAACTCCTGGTTAATCTAGCAGACAGATGGGTCCAAATGCTACGATGACCATAAGCCTCGGCTGCCGTTGCCATGGAGAAGAAGCAAGTTAAAGGCGTGAATCGGAGCGCGAGCAATTTCAAAACGCTCCTAGTTGTTGAATTTGTTTAAAAGTGACCCAAAAGTTGATTTAATCTTCAACATCATGTTCCTTAGCTTTCCCTCGCTGTCGGCTGCACACAGTTTAAAATTCTGTCTTTTAGATGCTTCGTAGCAACTTCAGAGTCGTATTCAACGTTTCCCCTGTGATTATATGCACACAGGCTCGTGCCTTCGACTTTTTATCAAAGATATTTTGTTACGCAGTTGTTCGTTTTGATCGGACGAGAAGAATTTTATATCAATACAAAGCCGTATGAGCTGTGAATCACGTAACATTGTTCATGGGAATAATGAATGGGACTTGTGTATATGGAGCCAGGGACACCTTAAATATAAAAATAAAAAAAGTATTCCGTTTAAAGTTTCAGCCACAAGACGTCTAAAACTCCAAAAATCAGCGTTGCATCGACAAAACATAGTCAAATACGGATAAACTCATTGCAGTCTTTTCCAATGCTTCCTTGTTCTATAAAAAGATTAGAGATGAATTTAAATACTTTACACAGTCAGAGGACACATACAATACCTAAAAAAATACTTCATTACAGTTGTTTGTTATTATAGGCTACATTTATAAATAAATCGTTGGTGAGTCCTTGTTCTGTCTTCTGGTTTGTTTCTGCAAAGCATAATTAACCTGCACTGAAAAAATAACTATAAATAAATCAAATAGAGCCCCACACTTCTTTGTAGAATGAATTCTTTGAGATAATAAGCTCAATATCAAGTGTGATTCATGTTCATTATGAGCCAGGAGGCAGGTTGCTGGAACTTCTTTGTAATGACATGAAATAAATTCATTGTTTGCCAAAGCAATCTGATAAAAACTTTTGGAACAGCACTTGATTATCGTACTTATCTTGCCATCAGGGATTCACTATTTATTCACGGAGGAACTCCTTTGAAACTTCTGCCTCTTCTCAAACTGCAGTTGTATATCGAGATAAACAAAAGCAACTATGAGTGAAGTTGCTTCAACGCTTGTCATCACTCGGTTGTTTCAATCGAAGCGCTCTTTCATTTCCTCCACGTCACTGTAAACTCAACAAAGTTAAGCTTCAAAACTTAACACTGAGCTGGGAAGAAAAGTTTTGGAATAAAAGAGAATTTGAAGAACAATGATCTAAAGACATCTGTCTGAATTTAATGATGTGAACAGAAATTAACAGATGCAGGGGCTCATTCCAGAAATGCAAAAGAGTATTTCTCTATTTATGAGCCAAAGATGACTCCATTTCCTCAGCTCGTAATCGCAGCGTTAATTCCGTCCTCCATCATCATCTTGTTAATAATGCAATGAAAGCCTTGATGATAATGATAGCATCAGATGCTCAGCTAATAACCGAGAGCAAAGTTATCAGCTGCAAAGGCGTCAATATCGGTTTTAATGCTTCTAACAAACTTCAGCCGCAGAGCTGACGGGTAAATTGAGTGTTTTATTTCATGCTACTTTAAACTTCTACTTCCCTACATTTATCTGACGGGTGTAGTACAGTTGCTTTTGCGATTTAAAAATGAGATATGTGTATAAAATACAATGCAGTGTATAGATTAAACTAGTATTTCCCTGTGTCTATCTGGGTCCACTAAAGAGTTATTTCCCTCTTCTCACATCGAGTTATTTGTTTGAAGATCAACAAAGAAATAGTATTTAATATCTCACTAAGGGTTAAAGATTTGTGAACCTGAACTTTTCTTCTTTTCTACTTAATTATTCACACCTTCAAATTTATTTTGGCCCAGAAGCCATGTTGGGAACCACTAGATTAAACTACTTAATGTTATATTAAGTAATAGTTTCACCTCCGTCGATACGATGCTGTAAAAGGCTGCTTAAACATTGATCGGTATCAGTACATCCTTTAATAGCCAACAGGATATATTTCCGCAAAATGAGCACGTTTACTTTGATACTTTAGTGCATTTTGCTGATAATACCTCTTTTGCTTGACTTTTAAATGCAAGACTTTTATATTGTTATTTTGGTACTTTTACTGAAGAAAATTGTCTAAGTATTGCGCATCGCTCACCTTTCCTTCAGTGTGCAGTAAAAAGGCCGATTGGCGCTCATTGGGAGATAAAACGTTGTGAGAGCGGCTCCGCGACAGAAGGCTGTTAGCATGTGTGCGCACATCACGTCTGTTTTTATCCATTCCTGCTCGGCAGAATACACCCAGGATTAGACTAATGAGCCCGCTGTTTGTGGGGGAGGCTCATCATCTTGGTGAAAAAAACAAGACAACCTCCAAACAGCCATTTACTGATGCGAGGAATTATCTCTCTCATTGTGAAGATAAACCTGTGAATGTAATGATCATTTTGAATGTTCCCGATCACCAGTTCGGTTATTATCACATCTCAGGTGCGCACCCATTAAGGAAATGAAAAGGCATTACCTCTGCAATAAACATTAGCGATGTGATTCATTTCATTAGTGTTTTCTTATTAAAAGTCTGTCTCTGGGAATGCAGTGGAAAAAAAACATCAGCAATCAAAATTCTGCTTACTGTATGTAAACGCACATGGGAATTATGAACAAAATGTACTAAAACTATCAAAAGTAAAACCACTGGTTCTGCAGAAAAAGGCCCCATGTGACTGATGTATTATGTATGACATTATGTGATTGTTAATCCAGATGCATCAATGTGTAAGCAGAATGTTAGTTGTAGCTGGGGGAGGAGAAGTTAGTTTTAACTACTTTGAACACAGTTCGGTAGTTCAGTCCAGCGGTTCCCAACCTATGGCTTTTCCACCCGGTTTAACTTTTTAATGCGCAAGTTGTAGACACACTAGAAACGCTAATTCACCTCTGAAACACGGAAAAGTGCCACGATATAGGATGTTATTGCATGTCGTGATATAAAACACTCGCAGTAAGTTGATCGTGGTGAATTTCTATTAACAGGTTAATTGTGAATATCCTCACCTGAATTGAAAAAGCGGAAAAATAGAGCTTGATTAAAGGGAGAGTTCGGATGTCGTATGAGGTACTTATACATAGTCGGTGTATTACCTGCATTATGGGGGTAGCAAAACATATGTTAGCCACCGAAATGAATTGATATCAGTTCAAGTGTATGCTCTATTAGGAATATTATCCGAAGGGGAACTGATCTGAAAGTGACGGTTACAGCTGTCGGACAAATGTAGAGGAGTAAAAATACAATAATTCCCTCTGAAGTGTCATAGTGTAGTATAAAGTACTTTAAAACTCTACTTAAGTACAGTACTTGAGTACATGTATTGAGTTACTTTCCACCACTGACATACTATAGACACAAGCACAAAGCGATTAGAAGACTCTCTCACGTGTCCTGCTTGCAAATATGAAATCTGTGGTCTCACAGGAGATTCTCCTTCTTGAAGATTGTTGTCACTGGCAGCTGGTGTTTTAATCTCTCTCTCTCTCTCACACACACACACTCTTACACTTTTTGGTTACTGACTCTCATCATCCTCGGTTCCAGCACATAATGGACAAGCTCCAACTAGAATATTTAGCATTGAAAATGTTTTCAGAGGGAAGCAGAGCATCGGTACTGTAGTTTTTGGCGATGTATTATTGATGTCTCCTTTTTGTTTGTCTTTGGCTTGTTGTTAAATTGCATATATTATAGAACACAACAGTAATTGCTCCTTTGGGATTTATCTCAACGGAATTTATTACACTCGCACTCCAAGATTTAACAGCCGGTCTCCAGTCTGGGAGAAGAAGTTTCTTGTGTTGGTGTGAAAATTGCCTGTTTGCCCTTGTTCACAAATAACAAACATGTCATCTCCAGTTTGACAGTTAACAGTTCGCCTGAGTTCCATATTCAAATTTCCTCCCGCTGTCCGTCACCGTGCATATATTCCACTTCACGCTCGGATTATACTGCACCTTTTATCTTTCAGTTTCATTTTCGACTTGCTGTATCTTGTGTCGCAAAAAGGAACTTTTGCAGTGCAGGGTTGGACGTGATGTGAACGTGAAATAGTGGCGCACGCCTTGTGCTCAGTCCTCCGAGCCATTACTCTCACCAGACTTCTCTTAACAAGAACATCTTCTCGTTATCGATTCAGTCAGCTGTTTATCACTCCGCCCCTGCGATCACCATGACCCATCATTCCCAACAGCTGATCCCAGAGAATAAGGGGAACATCAATAAAACGCTGTGACGATCAAGGCCACCACGAGTTGACTTGTGAAAAATGTGAAATCTTCCTCAAATGCAGACGTCAGGTGTCTGGAAGCGCTCAGGAGGAGAAATCCTGCAGATGTTTTGATGTTTTCGAGGCCACAGCGTCGCATAATGACTTTATCGGATATCATGACTTCAATGCCCCTGAAATCCCTCTTATGTCTCTCTGAAGGCCCTGCCCTACTTTTGTCGGTCTCCAAAGTGCTTCTTTCTCTGACAGCCACTCCTTTTTCTTGCTCCTCTTTTTCATCTATCAGATTGCCTTTCATTTTCCTCCCTTCCTCAGCCCACCGCTGTCTGTCACATCCTTCCCCTCTCTCTTTGTCTTTTTGCCTCCCCTCTCTCTTCCTAATGTCCTGTCATTCCCCCTGGCTTTTTCCCTCCATCTTCTCCACTCGCCACCTCCTGCTAGATTTCAGAGCCCAGAGAGAGATTCTTTGGCCTGGTAAATTGCACCTCATGTTTTGTATTCATGCCAAGGCAATCATTCCTACACGGATGTGTCTGTGTGTGTGGTCCTCACAGCTGTAGCTCTCTCCTCCTCTATCTGGGTGGAGGTTATGGGGACAAACGGTGGCTACACCATTGTACAGTCTGCACCAGTGGCTTAGCAGGCTGATATGGAGCCAATTAAGGCAAAGGAGTGTGGTCTGTATCAAGGCGCAACACGATTGTCTCCACACTCCCACTGGCTTGACATATCGGGCTGCCTGGGTCCGGTCTCTCTAGCAGCTCATACTAATAGAAACTCGCTGCGAGTGTTTCTACTCTCGGGTCAACCTCACCGGGCGAGGTGAGGAAGACGAGGTGGTGGTGGAGGTTCAAATTGTATCTGGTAGAAAAGAGAGGGAAAGAAACGAGGTGCAGCGTTCTTCTTTTCACCTTCTCAGCGCAGGCGGTGAGGAGAGTTAAGGTTTAATGACACAGAGGCTTGCCTTCGGGGCAGAGTCGGGCTGTCTGTCCATCATGATCTGCAGAGGTGTTTGCTGTTTGAGATACAAGGGCATTTTAGATTGGGGCAGCAGAGTAGAGTGTGAGACAGAAACGAAGCTGTGGATTCAGTGTGGGTGGACACACACACACAACACCTGGATAATAAAATGCATCCCGATATAGTACAAGTTTTTACACGGTGGTTTTCTTGTCACAGAAATGATGCTACAACTTTGTGGAGAAAATTTCTGTTCTTGGATTTTTCTGTATTGTCGTGTCGACCGCCTGCATGTGGTATCCTAAAACAGCGGTTCCCTACATGTCTTTACTTGTGACCGCTTCATCTTCTTGTGAGCGCCCGTCATAAGTCGCACGTGTAGAAAGTTGTGAGCATGTTGACTTCTTTGATTATTTCACTTGAATCATTTGAGAGGCCAAGAAGTATAACTGATTATTTTTGCATGAAAAGATGCAAATATTAGAGAAGGTGTGTTTCTCCTTCCGACCAGAAATGTGTCATTTTCTCTAAGGGGTGCACCTCTACCTCAGCCAAGCAAACTGTTGGCTAGTGGGTTTCTCTACAACGCACAGAGTTGACCGTTAACCGGCAAGCGGTAAAAACCCTGATTTGAAATACATATTACAGATGCACCTGTAGACATGTCTAAAGAATGCTCCTTGCCCCCGGACAATGTCTGTATATTCCACATGTCTTAATCAGAAAATGCTACATTCGAAATAATTATAAAAGTAACCACGGGTTGTTTTGAGTATTTTAAAATACAACAAATAGTCTAGTTTTTGTACCCAGACCTAAAGCTCTACTGTCCTTAACACCGTCACTCTTCCTTTCGGTCTATTCTTGCTGCCTCTACAGGCTCGATGCATGTGAGAAAACTACGTGTGAAACATTTCCAAACCAAAGTGATATGAATCCTTAGAGTGATTTCACCTTTTTTTGAAACTGATAAGACCGCCAACAGTCATCTTTGGCTGAGGGCACTTAATGAGAGCGAATGTTGTTTGTTTTAAAATTCATCTTGGAGGAGCAATCTGTTGCTTTTGTTAAATTGATTTAGGACTCGTCATCAATTAGTCTGTGGGAAGTCTCTCGCCTCTCTGCTAATTAAATAGTGGCCGGCAATTTTCGAATTTATTTGGTTTAATTGACGCCAGGTAACCATTTACTTTGCGCTGAGGTTATATCGTATCTGTTTTTGTTTACGCTGTTTTAAAACTTTATCCTGATTAAAAAATGTTCTCCCACTCAGGCTACAAAAGTTCTCTATCTGCTTTTCTATTTTTTATAAATGAACAAAAACAGCACGAGGTTCTGGACTGCTGAACTGGCCCTTAGATTTGGGAGTCGTTACTACATTTTTCTGGTTGTCGGTTTGATCGCACTTTGTTTTTAAAAGCGTGTGTGTGTGTGTGTGTGTGTGTGTGTGTGTGTGAGAGAGTGTGAGTGACTCTGATGTCCTGTTAAGTGTTGCATCCCTCTCCAACGGCCGTACGCTTTTACTTTGATCACAAACATGTGCACACAGACTCATATTAAATCTCTCCTCTGCAGCGCTGTCTGTATTGAATTTCTCTCTTTTTCTGACACACACACACACACATACACACACACAGTGAAGAGCCCTCTTTACAGTCCTGCTTGCTTTGAGGATCAGAGCTCGGCCCACAATCTGTCTTCTTCAAATGCTCTGGATGTTATCGGCTCTTGTTTCAGCCAGTACCCACCCTAGATCATCATGCCATTTATCCAAAAAAAGCCAAACCCTCTACCTTCATCAATGAACTTTCAGTAGTTTCTTTTTAGGCCAGATGCTATTTTTTATATTTTGAAGTAGATAATTGCCCTCCATCAAAGATGCCTTCTTTTCAAGGTGCTCACAGAAAACTCTGCCCTAATTAAGACCAGAGCGTCAGAGCAGCGGGAGCTGTCAACCTGGAGTACCGCCGCTGATCGCTGGAATCCCTAATTGTCCCTGTTTCGATATCCACCCTCCCTTTCTCTTCCCTCCTCCTCTTCCTCCCCATCTTCATTAGACCTCAGCAGCGCTCGCTCCCCACCTCAGCTCTCTCTAATGACCGGTCAAAGGCGCATTCTGGACAAACTGCTCCAAATAAGCCCGTCCTCCATCGACTCTGCCCCGCAGCACTCGGCCTGTGTGTACTCATCAGCACAGTAGAAGCAGGTCTCCTCTAAATAGAGTGCCTTTAACTGAATTCACTTTTTCTCCCTCTCTGCTGTTGCCTCCAGCTGTTGAGATTTTCTCTAATTGGTAACTGTACTCGTACCGCTCCTCCTGTGCTGCTATCTGCTCTCAAGGCCATTTTGTTTCCCTATTAGTTAGTTCTCCATTCATTCACTCTTTCACTCCCTCCTATTTAATGTCTTTATCCTTCCAACCTCCCTTCCCCTCACACACACACACACACACACTTCTTCCTCTCCTTCATCATCTCCATCATAAACTGTACATTTTGGCTCTCACAGCAGCAACCAACTTAAGAAATTAACTTGTTTTTTAGGTTATTTTCCTATTCCCTATTTTTTTAACAGATTTTTTTGGCCTTTCTTCACAGACATATTTACTGATTAGCATTGTGAATATCCGCTAGATTCACCGCAGTGAGATTTAATTGAACTTAACCCCGCTGTTAGAAACAGCTGGCTTTACACAGGAGGGTGTTCGTGCCATTTCCCCCCACCAGTCTGTCCTTCGTCGCTTTGTTTTGTTCTGGGATTTTTTTTATGCTATTGGTCGTTTTATTTGTTGCTGCTGGAGTCGTATACTGTTCAGTATTTTAAGCGTTGGCTCTTTTAGTCTTTTTTAGTCATCAGATTACATTGAATATGTCAGTTTAGTCTAAAGATATCGCTTAACTGAAGTGAGTAAGTTAACCCGAGTCCTCCTCGCTGCTCTTTGTGTGCTGCCGACGTGGTCCTGATGTGACGCAGCATTTTGTAATACGTAGTCCGTTAGTGTTTAATGACGGTCTTGTCGTCATCTCGTCTCAGTCATGGAAAAAAAAACATTCACATATTCAGTGATAGTTTTTGTTAGTTTGTTTTTGTTAATTGACACTGCTTTAGTCATATATTTTGGCAGTGTGGTGCTACCATTTTGTTTTGCTATTAGCTGCGTCTTTGGTTATTTTCTGATTTTAAAAACTTGCTTTGTTTCTCCTCACCAATGGAGAATGTGACCCATGGGCCATGGAGGGCAAAAGCTGCAATCATAGTCCAGTGAGCAACACATGAACAGGGTGAAGTACAATTTAAAAAAAAAAAAAAAAAAAAAAAAAAAAAAGATACTTGCATGTATTTTGAGGTCAGAATTTACTCTTCTTTTTTTTAAGAACTTACAAGAGCGTTTTTTTCTTCAAGCCATCATTGTCTGTGACCATGTGTGGAAGGCTTCTCTTTGAGGAGGCTACAGAAAACAAAAGGAGTCTTTGACAAGTCTAAAGGTCATGCCTGAGGCTCGGAGGAGGCTGAAAATGTTCTGTTCTGTTCCTGTATCTCGATACTAGACAGCCAGACAGCATCCTGCTGGGCTGCATGATTGCTGCCTCTCAGCCCGCACATTTACCGTCCATATCCTCAGTTTCGCATCCTTGAAGACCCGGCATCCTCACTAAGCCCTCGCTCGATTCCCCCCGTCCTACTGCATTCACCCACACAAAATCAATAACAACACTGGAATGGCATTTCTCCGCCCTGAGGGGGTATGGCACACGTCATGCGTAATGGTTCATTGCAGTGTGAGTATGTCTTTTCCTCAAGGGACCGAGCTAAGTCAGGGAATGGAGAGGGGGGAGTCGGGTGAGGAATTAAAGCTGATTTCATGCCCCCTTAAGACCCATGTGAGTTTAAACCACCAATTATTGCCCGTGGTACCCACGGGCAGTGAAGGGCTCTGAGCACTGACTACGAAGCCAATCAGGCCCGGCCGAACTGCACCATCTTTTCCAACTACAATCACAGTAATAATGTGTGATTATATGAGTCGTATTGATTTCTGTTTGATTACACACTTCTTCATGACCTGCAAATGCCACTCAACAACACCAGGCTTGTCCAGAACACGAGAAACACATTTTCAGTGGCGAGTATCATGTTCAATCAGTGCTCGAATCAACACCAGAAGGCTGCTCTCAAGGATCCCGCCTCCCCAGGTGCTCTGAGACTCAAGCTGCCTCTTACTTGCATCCCCTCCGCCATCTTTCTCAAGGTTAATCCACGCAGCTCTGACAGCCATGTTTTCCTCGGGTCAGGAAGTCTGGCAGGCAGTGAGGGTTCATGCATCCCCTGTGACGGACGGGCTCGCTAGAAGCAGAGGAGGGTTCGGAATACCGACCAGAATGAGGAAACAGAGGAGTCTGACCCCGGCTGTCTGGGTTGTCGCGGAGCAGAGATGTGACTGGCTGTGTCTGAATGTTGGTGTTTTTGTAGCTTTTACTAGGCCACTGTGGATGGATGGGTGGGCCTAATGAAACCAGGACAGGCTCCCGGTGTTTGCCACAAGTGGGACAAGGTCACCCCTTAGGCTGGAAATGTCATTATGAAATGAAAAACTATGTTGTTGTGTTGTGAGCTTATAAGTAAGTTAGTTCTAGCTTCTCAAATGTGCAGATTTACTGCTTTTCTCTATTTGACATGATGGTAAATTGAATTTTGGAGTTTTTATGTGAACCTGCGATGGAGATTATTATTTTCTGATAGTTAGATCTATTTAGATTATCTTAATAACTTCTCTGTACCTCTTCAGTCAATTAGATAATAGATGGACCATCTTTTTTGTGTCCCTGGAGGGAAATTTATTTCCAAAGCCTGCACATGCTCATGTCTCACGTGAGAAACTATACATACAGCTTCCCGTCATAGTGCCTATGCATGTGCCCTACATGCATAGGCACTGAATTGGTTATCTATTTTTTAAAAGGCCTCAGTTTGAAAGTTAGGTCAGACGGCAGCGGCTCACAAGGCCATGCAAAATGTCTTTAATATTGCTGAGCTGGTTAGGTGGAGCTACTTATCAAAGTGTTCGTGTGACGATTTCAGGAAGACGAAAGAAAAATCTAAGTTGGCGACAAAAATCTGTTTTCTTTTGTTTTTTTCTTACCTTTCCATTTGTTGTGAAATATTAGACACTTGAAACAGGACATGGGCTCACAATCCATAAGGTTTGGGAACCACTGGTTAAATAATTAACAATATTTTGTATCGCATAACCTTATCATGTGGGGGTTTTTTTTAATGGAAAATGTTGATCTGAAAAGTAACTAGTAACGATTGCTGTCTAATACATGAAGTCTGAATAACATGCATTTTAAATACACAAGTAAAGAACAAGGAGCTCAAAATTCTTTATTGCATACATACACACACATCTATAGTGTTAGCGAGGCTATCTTGATCGATCGAGGCATATAATAGATAAAGCTACCTTGCACTCTCATATCAGCCTTTTGAGAATAACTCTAAATCAATTGTTGACCAAACTACAGTCGGTTTATAGAAGAAACGGGGACTCATGTTTTATTGTGAATTGATTGAACAATGAAATAAGCTCATTTTATGTTTTTTTTATTCTGTTAGATGATCTGAATAATAAAATTGGCTTCTTGGAAAAGTCGGTGCAGATCTACATTTTTTTTTTTTTTTTTTTTTTTTCCAGATTTTCTTCTTTGTTCGGTCTATTTTCATGCCTCCAGTAAGTGAAACATAGCCTCGTGTTAATCAGGATACATAATTTAGTTTGGATATTCACTTGGGTTACATTATTGATTGCAGCTTTGATCAGATGATGTAACGGGACGCTGATATAGTACACTTTTAAAGAACCTCAGCAACCGGAGTTTAAACGTAGCAAATCTTTTAATTATGATCAAAGGTATTTCGTTGTGTGTGAAATCGCTGGCTTTGTTCTTTCTAACACACTGATAGATGTGTTTTGAATGATGAACTATTAATCACATGAAGCGTTGAGTGGAGTTTTGTCGAGAATAAATGAAGTTTGAATGAAATTTAATGAAATGTAGAGGTTTCTTTTTAGGATTTGTGAGTTTCTCTGAGCCAGTTCTTGGGTAAACTACAGTTTGCATCGCCCCAAACCACCATATTGCGTGGGTCACGTAATTCCGGCTGAAATGGAGAACATTGTCCAGACCATCCAGGCGATTTCTTGGTAATAGCCTGACCGAGCTCCCTGAAGTGGCCAATTCTGGGCAAGGCCCACTTACTTTCTCTGTGAGACAGAGGAAGAGAGAATGGCGTCTGTGGAGCCACTTAAAAGCCCCTGGGTGAAAATGGGATTTCTGACCTGCTCCACTGGTGCTGCAGCTCTACTGCCAGATTGGCTGTCAAGGTGCTGCCAGGTGGGAGAGGGGAAAGGGTGGGGTGTGGAGCAGATGGAAGGAATGGATGGATGCTGGTGTTGGTGTAGACCGCTAGGATCTCATTAGCTCAACATTTCATCAAACACTGAGGCACCGAGGTGGCTCTCGCATGCCTCTATATATCTTTCTCTTTTGCCATCTTTTCTTTTCCCTTGTATTTAACACTTTTTCTCTCTCTTTCCCACCTTCCCTCTTTGTATCGTTCTCCCTCTGCTTCTCAAGGTCTCATTAACCAGATGAGGCTGTTCAGCTGGTAATCTGCCACTAAGTCAGTCAAAAGATGAGGATGACAATGACACATTTACACACACACACACACACACACACACACATCCAGCGATAATCATTTGTTCTTGTTAATATCTTGAAGATGTAAATGTGTTATGGCAATAAGAATGTAAATAACCACCATATTTCTGCTGGGGAGATATTTCAGGGGGCATTAGAGGGCTCTGCAGAACCTGGTTTGCGTATGATTGCTTTTCAGTGCAGGGGGAAAAGCACAGACACACCCACATGCGCGCATACGAAGTGCACACGTACCAGCCTCTCACACACACACACACGCACACACACCGCCAACATGCAGAGCTGCTTAACATACACAAATAGGTTTATATTAATGATTTATGTGCTTGCACATGGCAGGGCTAAAGAGGAAAAGAGGCCGCAGACTTAATGAACTGTACATGTACAAATGCATGACTGGCAATGTGGTTTCAAACAGCGGCTGGGTCTTCAATAACGGGGGATGGTTGTCTTTTTTTTTTTTGTATGATTGTAGAAAAAAAACAGCAGAATAATCTGGAAGATGTCAAAATACATATACATTGTATATTTATTATAATTACAGCTATAATTTAAATCAACAAAATGCTTGTCACATTGGTGGAATGGCCAGAATGCCCTAAAAATGTTTACGCGGATATGAGTTTATGGCTGCAACTATTATTTGCATTGCTTATCAATTTGTCTATTTTCTCGTTTAATCTCTTTGGTCCATAAAATGTCAGAAAATAGTTCAAATCTGTCCGTCACAATATTCCCTATTGTCCAAGTTGACACATTCAAATTGCTTGTGTTGTCCTACCGACAGTCGAAAACCCAAAGATATTCAGTTTAATAACATATTGTATTTTTAAAAAAAAGCAAATATTCAAAAAATGTGAAGCTGGAATCAGACAGTTTTATTTTTGATTCGAAACAAATCATTAATTGATCACTATCCCTTCCTGGGTTTGTTTGACAATATGCAACAGATATTTTATTCATTCTTTGGGTGGCTCTGGCAGTGTTTGTTTAATTATAAAGGTTTTAAAAATGCAGGATATGAATAATAATAAAAAGGAGACGAGAGAAGACAGCTCTCACCAATCAAGCATAAAGAAAGTTCATGCATATATGTACCCACAGAGGAACTCGCATGTACACTCGCTTGTACCTACATGAAACAAAACAAAGGCATACCAAGTCAAACAAATCCCCCGATCACATGTGTTTCATCCTGTTGAAAGGTAGTAGACAAAGATAAAGTAGGAAACAGGAATATGTGGATTAAATAACACAAACCTAATGCGTATTATGTTCTCATCTTTCATAAATATCCTAAAGGGTTCCTGAGCTTCAAATGTATGAAATGCTGAATACTTTATAGGTTCATATTTGATAGGAATTCAACATGAATTGTATGTACCAGGACTGTTGTTTGGGAGGTAAACACACATTCCTCTGTTGTGTGGGAGAAAGATGTAAGGTGAATTCTTTGTAAGACCCCGGGGGTTTCTACCAATCGCAAAGCAATATGACAAGCTGCATATCCCCACGAGGCTCTGTCACAACCCATTTGTCAACAAAGCATTTCCTGCCTCAAACACATAGCGAAGCTTTTTACCAAAGTTCCCCTAGGTGTGCATTTCTGTCTGCTTTGCATATTTCTCTATAAACTAGGGCTAAACACAACTTTCAGAGCAGTTGTTACTTCTGGAAAAAGAAAGTTTGTAGAGTTTATAACAAATATGGTGCAAAAGATTCTGCTGGCAGTGCTGCGGGTGCTTCCACGGGGAATGAGGAGGCCAAATATTCTGATGCACAGTATGTATTCTTTTGAGAATGTTCTGTTTACGCTCTTGTTTTTTTTTTTTTTTTTTTTTTTTTTTTTGTTTGTTTTTGCCATCAATCAGCCTCCCAGGATGCACTGCCAGACCTGCGCCCTGGTGACCAGCTCGGGTCACCTCATCGGAGGCGGTCGGGGTGAAGAGATCGACCGGGCCGAGTGCGTCATCCGCATGAACGACGCCCCCACCGCCAGGGGTTACGCCGGAGACGTCGGCCAGCGTACCTCCCTGCGCGTCATCGCTCACTCCAGCATGCAGAGGGTCCTGCGGAATCGCCACGAGCTGCTTAACGCCAGTCAGGACACGGTGTTCATCTTCTGGGGCCCCAGCAGCTATATGAGGCGTGACGGGAAGGGCCTTGTTTACAATAACCTGAGGCTGATGAACCAGGTGCTACCCAAACTCAAAGTCTACATCATCTCCTGGCAGAAGATGCTGCAGTTCGACGAGCTCTTCAAGAAGGAGACCGGCAAGGACAGGTGAGGAAAAAATGATCACAATGAGTGTACAAGAATGCAATACGTAATAAGGATTCTAACTATGCAAAAGTGTATTTGGTTTAATGAACAGAGTAGTAGTAGTAGATCAACAGAAAATAAACCAGCAATTTTCATCTGTTCATCAAGGAAATATTCCAAACGTTTGTCAGTTCAAGATTGTCGAATGTGAGCATTTGCTGCTTTATGATTTAAATTATAATTATCTTTTGTATTTAGACAAAATATGACATTTAACAGCTTCACCTTTTGCTGGAAACTGTGGTTGATGTATTCTATTGACTAAAAATTCATCCATTATTAAAAACACAAAAAATGACAGATGATTAAAATCTTTATTTGGAGCCCTGAGTAACAATGACATGTATTATATTGTGGTCATGTTTTTGGTTAATAGATCACACCAGATTAACTTGCATATTCAAGTCCATTACTATTCCCAGTGTTTAAGGGCCAGTATTCATCATGTTGAGTACAGGCAGCTATGTAGTTACATGTAGCTATGGTAAGGATTGGGCAAAATAGGTCCCACATATAGACTGTGTGTATATATAAGAAGTGGACATAGTCATCATGACGTCACCGATTGGTTTGTGGACTGCCGGTCTGAAGCCTTGAGTTCGCCGATTTCACTGTCGCCATCTTGGATTACGGCTGTCGCCATGTTGTTTTCCGCAACCAATGAACGTAAGTTACCATACTTGGAATGCGGAGGACTTGC
Source organism: Anarrhichthys ocellatus (assembly GCF_004355925.1). Classification (NCBI taxonomy): domain Eukaryota; kingdom Metazoa; phylum Chordata; class Actinopteri; order Perciformes; family Anarhichadidae; genus Anarrhichthys; species Anarrhichthys ocellatus. The sequence goes on along the minus strand of NW_022280062.1, from coordinate 5,063,264 downwards.
GTAGAGACGCCGTATACAGCTCTGGTAGCGGCAGCAACCTGTCAATTACAGTAAGGCCGCCCTAAAGCGTACTCCGCTTTATGGTCCATTTTACTTTAAATGGGACGATAATTGACTAAATCAACTTCTTTTTGCAACCGGAGGAGTCGCCTCCTGCTGGTCAGTAGAGAATGCAAGTTGTGTAGTTGTGGACGGGTAGTTTATATTTACACAGCAACACAGCACGAACAGTTGGTACTTTGACTGCCAAAAATCAAATATACAGGTGCTGGTCATATAATTAGAATATCATCAAAAAGTTGATTTATTTCACTAATTCCATTCAAAAAGTCAAACTTGTCTATTATATTCATTCATTACACACAGACTGATATATTTCAGATGTTTATTTCTTTTAATTTTGATGATTATAACTGACAACTAAGGAAAATCCCAAATTCAGTATCTCAGAAAATTAGAATATTACTTAAGACCAATACAAAGAGAGGATTTTTAGAAATCTTGGCCAACTGAAAAGTATGAACATGAAAAGTATGAGCATGTACAGCACTCAATACTTAGTTGGGGCTCCTTTTGCCTGAATTACTGCAGCAATGCGGCGTGGCATGGAGTCGATCAGTCTGTGGCACTGCTCAGGTGTTATGAGAGCCCAGGTTGCTCTGATAGTGGCCTTCAGCTCTTCTGCATTGTTGGGTCTGGCATTTCGCATCATCCTCTTCACAATACCCCATAGATTTTCTATGGGGTTAAGGTCAGGTGAGTTTGCTGGCCAATTAAGAACAGGGATACCATGGTCCTTAAACCAGGTACTGGTTGCTTTGGCACTGTGTGCAGGTGCCAAGTCCTGTTGGAAAATGAAATCTGCATCTCCATAAAGTTGGTCAGCAGCAGGAAGCATGAAGTGCTCTAAAACTTCCTGGTATACGGCTGCGTTGACCTTGGACCTCAGAAAAGACAGTGGACCAACACCAGCAGATGACATGGCACCCCAAACCATCACTGACTGTGGAAACTTTACACTGGACCTCAAGCAACGTGGATTCTGTGTCTCTCCTCCCTTCCTCCAGACTCTGGGACCCTGATTTCCAAAGGAAATGCAAAATTTACTTTCATCAAAGAACATAACTTTGGACCACTCAGCAGCAGTCCAGTCCTTTTTGTCTTTAGCCCAGGCGAGATGCTTCTGACGCTGTCTGTTGTTTAAGAGTGGCTTGACACAAGGAATGCGACAGCTGAAACCCATGTCTTGCATACGTCTGTGCGTAGTGGTTCTTGAAGCACTGACTCCAGCTGCAGTCCACTCTTTCTGAATCTCCCCCACATTTTTGAATGGGTTTTGTTTCACAATCCTCTCCAGGGTGCGGTTATCCCTATTGCTTGTACACTTTTTTCTACCACATCTTTTCCTTCCCTTCGCCTCTCTATTAATGTGCTTGGACACAGAGCTCTGTGAACAGCCAGCCTCTTTTGCAATGACCTTTTGTGTCTTGCCCTCCTTGTGCAAGGTGTCAATGGTCGTCTTTTGGACAACTGTCAAGTCAGCAGTCTTCCCCATGACTGTGTAGCCTACAGATCTAGACTGAGAGACCATTTAAAGGCCTTTGCAGGTGTTTTGAGTTAATTAGCTGATTGGAGTGTGGCACCGGGTGTCTTCAATATTGAACCTTTTCACAATATTCTAATTTTCTGAGATACTGAATTTGGGATTTCCCTTAGTTGTCAGTTATAATCATCAAAATTAAAAGAAATAAACATTTGAAATATATCAGTCTGTGTGTAATGAATGAATATAATAGACAAGTTTGACTTTTTGAATGGAATTAGTGAAATAAATCAACTTTTTGATGATATTCTAATTATATGACCAGCACCTGTACAAGTTGGCTGTCAAAGTACGACTTTGCATCGATAGTGTGAGTTGTTCTTGAAAATCAAGCTAGAAAGACATCAAAAAGTAAACTCTGGTTTAATGAAACATTACGATGTTGGAGTTTCCTGCTACCCTTTGAAACATTTACCTTCGTGATGTATTCAAAGTGAATGCTTAATGTGAAATCATAATTTGACGAACGGAAAGAAAAACCTATTAACATGTGATGAATATAATGGGTACGTTTTTGTTTCTGGAACACCTTTTCTCAAGCTGCCCAGTGTTAAAAGACTCAAATTGAATGAGTCCAAGCTGAGTGTCCCTCTCTGTCCCTTGGCCATTAATACTTAATGAAAATGCTACCACACACACACACACACACACACACACTGTGTGTCTCTCTCTTTGTCCGGGGTGTCATTGGAGAAGGAATCAGACTTTAAGACAGATGTCAGGGAGGAAATTGCCAAGTAGAGGATGCGGTGAATAGCTCAGACAGCCATCCTTCAGGATCAGTGCCTATCATGGTAAATGTTTACAGTGAGCAAGCGGATCCTGATGTACTGTTATCCTTTTTATAGCATTAGGCGTTAATATATGTGAGGCTTATTTGAGGTCATCTCTGCTCTGTGGAGCGTGGGAAGAGCGAGAGAGAGTAAGCCTTAAAGTATTGCTTTTTTATTTCTAATCTTGGAGAACGGTTTAAAGGATGCTGTCGGTATGAAAGAACAATATTTTCATGCCTAATTTGTAAAATGAATCCTACTGTTTTTAAGGATTGGGAGCCTGTGTGAGCCACATTAATAGCAGAGTTTCTGGGTAATAATTTGCGCGATCGGCAACCCTGCAAGCCTGTAATTGTAATTATGGGTTATGCCGTTTCAGGAAAGGTAATTAAGATGGTGTGCGTTGTTGTCACATCCACCCATTTTAATATAACTGGCAGAGGAGCAATAAAAAACAGGTGTCCCTCTGCAATCTCGGTTAAATTGCCAAACCAGAATGAGCCTCAACCGGTGACTAAAGGCAAATTAGCTTTTGAAATGTATATTTTTTTTTTTAATGCAGTATTTAAAGCGTCCGTAATGGAAATCGTCTCACTGTGTTGCACTGTTAGGTGTCTACTCGATTCATTTGATGTAGTTTCCTGTTGTTAAATGCGTTTGGATGGCGGGTTCATTCAGTCACCAAAAGGTCCCAGGTTTGATCCCTGTAACAGAAAATCTAAATGCTGGAAAAATGCCACCTTAAGCATTGGCAGTCCTGAGAAACAAATCCTCTGACTCTAAGGGTCAAAAAGAGGAGAAGAGAATTCCCAATATGCAACAGAGAACAATGCAGCAGTGGAGAGTTCAAAGAGCCACCAGAACCAGTGCTCTGTATTTATCTTTTCTTGGAATTAGATTTAGGAAAACTCTCAATTTAGGGAAAGTCTGCTGCTCAAAGAGAAGCAACATTATAAAAGACATATTATGATAATAATGAGGGGAATAAGCTACATGTCCTCATAAGAGTACATGTATAATGATCAAGTGTTTCAGCTTTAACTAATTGCACTAATCACACCTTCATGTGACCTCCACCTCTCAGCAGTTGGATAACAACCACTATAATAAACTCTGACAATACACCTCTTCAGAAATGAACACAACAAAAATACACAATTGGAGAGATTCACTGTACACTTGACTATTTTTAATCTATGATCTAATTCTTCTCAAAGTAAATGGAGCAAATCCTTTTCTTTTTTCTTTTTGTATCAGTGCCATTATATTGTAAATCTACTTTTATGAAATACGAGCAAAGAATAATCTCACTTTTTAATAGAAATAAGATTTTAAGGATCAACACACAATGAAACAGCTCGTTAACTGTGTACTTTTGCCAGCTTTTCAATACCAAACTGTGTAAACGCGTGCAGCGACACCGTTCCTCTGTGCAGGGATTACTCTATCTTCACACTCACAGCTTGCTTCCAGTCCTTTTAAAGACCGCCATTGAAGCTCAGAGCTTGACATTTCACACCACATTATTCATCAGCATGTTCATCAACAAGGAAATGAGGAAGACTCCTTAAGTGAGATTAGCTGCCGCCTCACTACGACCTCCGTGCATCCACCACAGACTGCTTGATGACAAAATGTTGCGCTTTGAACTTTTCTGAAGTTTTCTAATTTGCAAAAGGTGTGCGTGTGTGTGTGCTAGTAAAGCCCACTGACTGTGTTCGCATATCACAACAAATCAACATGTTCCAGACAACCTGGGTCCTGTTGTAATTAAATGAGAAGTCTGTGCTTCAGCTGCGATAGCATCACTTTGGGTCGACACTGTTGTTTGTGGTCTGAACAGACTTTAATAAAGATAAAAGTTGGACGAAGGTGTGTTACTATTCATCACACTGTCACTCAGTGCAGATTGATTGAATCAGGAGGTTTGGGGTTGTTTGGCAACACAGTAAAACGGCAGGAAGCTGCACATTTGTAGATGTCTACTGCAAACACAATGCTGTTGAATTAAAGGTCTGATTGGTGGGAAATAATTTAGAGTTGTTGCGATATGCTTAAAGCTTTACTCGGTAATGCATTTAAGAAACCTTTTTTTATTTATTTGTTGCAGTTCTCTACATACCAACGGCAATCAATAAATCAAATGCTCTGACAAAACAATACAAAAATCTGGCATCTGTGGCTGTCACAGGGTTGTAATAAGCCAATTATTGTGGCTGAATTAAATGACTGAACGGCCTACCTACCTGTGGGCACTCGGCCCCTGCACTCATTGCGCGTCACCGTAGTCTTCCATAAGCTGCTAGTTTTACAGTTGCGAGTACTAACAATAGTCATGTTTGTTGTTTACGCTCATTATATTTTTGTGGGAGTGGCTTTAGAGGGAGGCCTGGAAGGACACTTTACAGTTTTGCTCACATGGCGGCTAGATTTAGCAGCTTTTGGAGCCGGTGCTGCTAGCTACGTTCATTGGAATAAGTTGGCTACACTGGGCTGGGGTTTTCGGTCGACCAATTCTTAAAATGTAGTTAATCTAGTCTACTCTTGCTGGTTTTTCCAATGTTGCTAACCCCAGCTTTAATTGCTGAAAGAGAACAAAACCAATCACTCCCCATTTACTACACATTATATTTACCCTCCACCATTTTATTTGAGCGACCGAATTCAAGTATGTAATCCATGCACGATAATAGTGACACCACAATGGCACTAGTAGTATTCATGACACCGTTTGGTCCTGTTTATAACGTCCCCTGAACGTTTCCTCACTTCCTCTACAGCTTCCCAGCCACATGTGTTTATATTCCATCGTCTCCGAGCAGAGGAATTGTTGAAAATACAAATGCTTAACAGGCTTTTTATTTAAGGACGTGCCTGACGTGTAAAATAAGAGAAACACCTTTTCAAACGGCAAGGTAAACCCTCTACTCCGAATGTTGTCACCCTCATCAACCGGAGGCGAGCAGGGTGCCGAGTCTGCCAGGTTGTTCTTGTCAAGTCTTTTCTCATCAGGCCCCTGCTTTGTTTCTGTGTCTTGCCAAGTTGAAACCTCGGGTGCTGTGGATGCTCGTGTATATGTGTGTGAACAGATGAGAGGCAGTAACAAGCTGTCTGCAAGCAGCAGGGTGACGAGGTGGTCGAGGGAACAGGAGATCCTGTCAAACTGAGTTTGATCCTTTGCCTCCTTACTCCTATTTACATCAATGACACAAGAAGAGCACGTCTCCTGACCGCGGTTACCAGAACACAGCCCAGTGTACCACCTGCAGCTTCACAAAGTGAACAGGAACCCCAGATTCACTCATTTTTTAACAAGCTGCGTCTGCTTGGCGTCTCGCCTCACTGTATTTGAGGGTTTTTTTGGCACTGGGACCGACATTGAAACCTCCGCCGCTGTAGTTCGTACCTTCCTCTTGGATGCATGCTCGGTCGTGCGTGACAGTCACCCAACGGCCAAACACTGACGTCCAGAAATGTCCCGAACACAGCAAAAATGAAAAGAAAAGAGAAAATACAGGTTCGCATGTCTAGGGAGTCATCAGTTATGATTTAGAGGGATTACGTTTGTACGAGTCTATGCATTTTATTTTAGGAGAAATCCTGCTTAGTGTACCTTCACCACATTTGAAGTCTTGTTTTAAGTCTTTAAAGTGCAGGTGAAATGAAAACAGGAGGATTCATTGTTACTTTGTTTGTACTTTTCATCCAGCGCCACAAGTTTTCACTTATCTGGTGAAATATCTCCGATTTACACTTTTCCAATGACGTGTCCTCACGTCTTCAGTGATCGTCTTGATTTTGGCTCTAGTGCCACCATGAAGTTGACATTTGTAATATTGAGTGAAGTGTCTTAACAACTGTTGGATTGTCATAAAACACCTTCATGCCCCCTTCAGAGCCATTGAGCTATTTCTACAGTTGTATTTGGACATTTAATTTGTCCAATACTCAGCTGTACTTTGTGTTTAGTGCTAATTAGCAAATGTTAGTGTGCTAAACTGAGATGATTGTGGTAAATATTATACCACATACTAGTTTGCAAAACTACAGTTTATTTTCCAGTACATTTATAATATAATGCCAATAGTATTACTTGCAGCCCATAATCTTATCCCCCTCTTTTCCCCTTCAACCTTCGCTTCTTTTATCATCTGACAAAGCACAGACGTCTGAAAGGTTTAGCTCTGCACCATGAAGCAATCTCTCTTTATTTTGAGTACGCTCTCTTTGTCCCAGCACATTTTCCAAAATATTCACATGTGCTTCATGCAAAATGAGATGCAATATGTTGGTCAATCTTATACTCGGGTATTATAATTAACGTGGCAATGATTTACTGATGGTGAAATACTACAGGTGGCACTATTAGTTCTGTTATTATTGAATGAGGACGTTCAGTAGAATTCATTTGGTTTCACTGTTGATTTATTTTTCTAATAAAGGGCTCTGTTGGAACAATTATGATAAAGGTTGCAGGGGTTATTCGTCTTGTGACGTCACCACCATATTTGATATTTCCAAAGAGGCCATCTTCAAATGCACCTGATAACTGATGCATGAGCACATCCACTGGCCAGCAGTCACAATCCCAGTCAGGATTCTGTGCGGCAGGGGAAGCATGACGAGATTCACAGCTGTGCTTGATTCAGCTGTGGGATTAAAATGTACCTCTGCTGAACTGTTATATCGGCTCATACCTAAATGTTTTTACACAGCGCGTAAGGGAACAAGAACAGGTTTTTTTGTTTCTCAAACTAATTTATAAATTGATTTGATGAATACAGATTGTTCCAAAAGTGCTTTGGACCACAACGGCTAAACCTTCTGCATGACTGTGCTTGGCAGTGATTACAACCGTGGCTACAGGCCAACAAGCCAGAGATCAGCATCACAAAGTTTTCTGTCCCGACTGCTTTGTGAAACCCACAGCTTGCAGCCACGCTGGCAGCTCTTGTGAGGCTGCTCGTAGGAACAGCGGTGCTTTGAGCTAAATGCAAACGCGCTCGTAGTGACGGTGCTGACATGCTGATGTTTAGCAGGTGATTCTTTACCGTGTTCACCATCTTTGTTTAGCATGTTGGCGTGCGAGGCTGATGGGAGTGACGTACGTTTTGCAGGTATTTTATTTGATCTAAAACCAAAGTGTTGGAAAATGATAAATGCTTGACCTGATTATGGTGCCAGATGAATTTGTGGACCTTACTGAAGAAATTATACTTTATCCTCTAGTGACTGTGAATATTTGTAGTCCTGGCACCCAGTAGGTGTCAAGATATTTCCCTAAAAACTAAAAATGTAAGCCAGGATTCTGCCTCTTTGATAACTAATGTCTGTACAGCATTCGATGACAATCTGTTTAATAGTTAATATATTTCAGTCTGAACCAAAGTGGTGCACAGACCAACATTGCCCTCTTGAATCACGAGTGTGCTAAAACAGTTCGGGTGATTTATCATTTATTCAGGCCATCACAAAGAGTGCATTCAGTTGGTCATCAGGTCTTGAAAACACTTCCCAAATGCATGTTGGCGTGTCATTGATGTAAGGTAGTTATATAAAAAGTCAGGTTAATGCATCCTGTGTTAAGGAAGCTTCTGATAAACATTTCAGTGTATTTTATATTCCAGTATTTTCTCATTGCAGTATATTAACGTTAACCATCATTAGGGCTTATTCATTACGTTTGCTGTTGAAACCCCAGAATCAAAGTACCAGAGTTTAGTTTAGTTTTAGTTAAATGTATTTTCACTTTCAACTGAATGTCTTCACGGCCCTTTTAGAAGTGGTGTTTGAAGTTGTAGGACTTTGGAGCCCATTAAATATATTCAAAAACAAGGGAATCTTAAAAAATGTATGCTGTAATGTTTTTTTCATCTGACGGCAACCCTACGACAGAGACCACTTTGAACATTTCGATTTAGAGGGATTTCGTAATGCAATAAAAATAGAATTTCATATTTCTTTCATAACGACATTCATAGGCATGACTAAAAACTGCAGCTGAAGCTTTGTCATTTCAGCTATCTGCACTAAATTCACACGACTACTTTCTGATTAAGGGTTTGATTATTTGACGGGGTTCATTTGTATCGGTCGATATGTAGGATGGATCTGTATATTAATGAAGCTGCGAGGGAACTTGAATGATCTTGCAGTCAGAAAAATCAACCTCTAGATTTAGATAAATCTTTGTTCTGCCATAAAACGCCGATGTGAAATTTTCCGATTGTCTATCGCAGTTAATCACATTCTGAAAAAATCAAATATGGTAAATTTTTCTCCACAAATAAAATCCTTCTAACTTCTCCTCCTCCTCTTCTCTACAGAAGAGTATCAAACTCCTGGCTTAGCACCGGCTGGTTCACGATGACCATCGCCCTGGAGCTGTGCGATAGGATCAATGTCTACGGCATGGTTGCCCCTGACTTCTGCAGGTGAGACAGTGGAGCTGCATGTAAAACATCATCAGCTCACCAACAAGCACCATCACCAAGAGTTTTTTTTAAAGCAGAGCAGTATATGCAGTCGCATCAAGGTTGTAGAAATTCTTAGCAGCATATCCACCTGATAAGAAAGATTTAAATCGTAAATATATTCAGGCAACTTTATTAATACAATGTCAGTGTGGCTAGATATGTTTTTGAGATGCTTAAATTGCCTGAATATCAGTTTAAAAAGTCAAAACACAGACGTGCGTTACAAGTATTGATTTATTTTTTTTTTACATTTGTGTGCGTTTGAGATACGAGAGGGAGAGAAAGCTTAGGTCTCGCTCTGCTCCATTTTTCTGGCCACCACAAATATCATTGCACAGTATGTCAGAGTGAAAAATGGCTTTGTCGCCCATACTTAAGGTTTTCTCTGAGGTCTGTATCTGTAGAAAGGCTTCCTTCTTTAAAGGAGATTCAGCTTACTTGGTCTAAGGCCCTGCTACACTACTGAAGCTTGTTGCAATCAAGCAGTCTCCCTTTGTTTACCCGGGCTTTACTTTGGTTATATTTGTTTTCTTTGTCACACCATACAGCATTCCCACGGCGCTTTTTTTCTGGTCATTCATCCTCCGCAGACACAAAGTCGAAAACAACATCTAACAATTGACCAAAACACAAAGTGGATTGATTATCGGCTACCGAGGGCTGCAGTTGTATTCCCCAAACTTCAGGGAAAGGAAGGCTTTATTTCCTGCATGAATTTGAGATAAGACGAGCCTTGTTCATCCTTTATTACATATTTTGGATTATTCAGTTTGGAGATGCAGACTTCTGAAGATCCGGCCTGTGAACTGGACACTTAATGAGAGATAATGCATGTTCAGCCTCAAAGGCAAGCCTTATTTTACTGGAGTGATTCCTCTTTCAAAATAGTTTTTCACTTTTAATATTTTAAGTACACTTAGGTGATAATACTTTTAAGCAACATTTTAAATTCAGGATTTCCTTATAATGAAGTATTTGTAGAATTTGCTATTATTTAAGTAAAGGATCTTAGTATTTCTGTTGTTGGATACCTGCAAGTATAAAATTTGTGTTTTAGTGCAACAGCCCAGGAATATAATGTTAGTTTGTTAGCAGTTACCAATTCTGGTCCTCAGTCAATCATCAACACAATACGCACTGAAGTACAACAAGAGAACTTTATCATACAACATTTCATGTTATACTAAAAGCTGATTTCCCTCGAAAGATCGTTTGGTTCAAACACTTTCTTTCCAGTGATCATTTAAAAAAAAAAGTATTTTTTTTTACATAAACATTAGTAATGTTAATTAGCTAATGAACCATAATATCAATGTTGTCTCTCAGTGTATCTCATATGTCAACTTTACATGAGCTTAAGAAAACATTTGAACCAGAATCTGATGACGGTTGGTAAAAACTGTTTTGTCACTTTCAATCAAATTTGATAAAACCAAACCACCGAAAACCTGACAAAGCAAATTATGAGTTTTTAGGTGTTAAAATCTTTTTAGTAATACCCAAATGTGTTTTTAACTTCAATGGCTGCTTATATAATTGCTAAAAAATAAATGTTATAGAGAAATACTTTAAACCAAGTTTTTACTTCTTAGCCTGAGAAGTATATTTCTCTTAACCCATCGAGGAGCATTTAATCCTTCTGCTATTGGAAAATATCTGCATTTGGCAAAAAGAAATGGGATATTTTTTTGCACTGTCTCTAAATCTCAGAACAGGTTATTTCCTTCTTTATTCACTGAGCAGTTCTACAACACCATGACCATGTAGCAGCAATGCAAAGAACTGTGGGATACAAAGTCTTGCTATCCAGTCCCTCAGTGGCAGTTTAATGGTTTGAAATTACAGCACACGTCTCATTTGTCTCGACCAACGCTTTAATTGGGTGATTTTATTGGACAAGGAACAAATCTTTTTAGATTTCTCAATAAAAAAAGAACAAACTGTTAAATACTATGTATATCTTTGTTCCTGGTTCTGATTGATTAAATACTTATTTTCTATTTGGGGTTTAGTCACAAATTCGATCATGATGATAATGAGGGAAATGCGGCTTCATTTCTTTGAACAAATGGTTGACTTAAGTAATAAAATAATTAAGACGTACGTGGAAAAAAGTCTTCATCAAATCTTCAATTTCCTCAAGAAGTCATATTATAGTTTGTCATTAAAAAAAGTCAAAGTATATTTTATAATATGGTCAAGTGTTTCATAAAAAATGTAAAGGAAAAAAGCCGTCGGTACGTCATTAAAGGTGTCAACAAAAAGTGTCAAAGACCTGTCATAGCATATGTCATTGTATATACATCATAAATGTGTCATAAAAATAGTTGTAGTACAGTATGCCATAAAAAGGTTGTTATACTCTGATTTTTTTTATGACATCTTTGACAGAGTATCATAAAAGAGGTCATGATTTAGCACGTCACAAAACTTGTCATAGCAAGGTATGTCTCAAAAAAGACATAGCATAGTGTGTCATATAAAAATAACATCAAATACTAATACATAATTTGTTTACTTTAAAGTATGTCAAAAAAGGTCATATGCCATAAAAAGTGTCAAAACCTCATAGTACAGTATGACAGAGAACCTTTAAGGGTACAGAATGTGTCATAAAAAGGTCATAGTACAATATGCAACAAGAAACTATCACAGAAATGTAGTATTATATTAAAAGTAATTGGATAGTTTGTCATAAAAGTGTGACAAAAAAAGTCACAGAAGAAGCCATACTATAGTATGCCATCATGATTACTAAGACATGCACGATTAGATGATGTACTGTGTTGAACATGTGGCGTCCATGCCAGAGGCTCCATTTTATATAATGGATTTTATAATGGATAATTCATACTGAAACCTTTGTCTTTTCCATTCAGTGTTGACCTACAGGTGGCATTTATTTAAATGGGCTGAATTTGGATGCGTAATCCATGCAAAGACAAACAAATGAAGGCAAACACTTCCCCCTTTCTTTCTCCCTCCCTCCGAAGTGAAGAACCCTTTGTGGTGCCGCCACATGAAACTCAAGTGACTGATTAAAGCATTTTGAAATGTCAACCGTCCCTCTTCTTCTCTCACTAATGCTGCAGGGAGCCTCAGCACCACTCCGTCCCTTACCACTACTACGAGCCACGTGGTCCGGATGAATGCGCCATGTACCTTTCTCATGAGCGTGGGCGGCGGGGCAGCCACCACCGCTTCATCACGGAGAAACGGGTCTTCGCCAACTGGGCACGGACTTTTGACATCCACTTCTACCAGCCGGACTGGAGTCCCCCGCCTCTCCCAGCTAACCGGACGCTAGAGGGGACGGTCATAGCGACGCCCCTGGTACCCCAGAAGACGTGACCTGCGTTGGAGGGTGAAGAAGATACTTTAGAGATTCATCTAAGAAAGACTGAGGATTTGGGAATAGTTGTATAGAGGGCTACTGGACCCTTAACAGAGGGGATACAAAAAAAATGAAGTAGGCAAGAAATATAGCTACCACAGAAGACTGAGTCTTGTTCATCCTGCTGGACATTTGTTGCGTCTCCAGCAGTGTGTTCCGTTCACTGCGGTGAGCCAGTTCAAAGTTGTACAACCTTGTTAAGTTTATACAAGGACGCAACATCATAACACTCCACTCTCAATGCATGCATGCAGTGTCTTACTGTGGATCGTGTGTGTGTGTGTGTGTGTGTGTGTGTGTGTGTGTGTACCTGAGGGATCGCAGAGGGTACAAACTTGAGTTTGGGCTCTCCACAAAGCCTCTGTTGGATGAAGGATCGATGCAGGATTCACTGCTTACAGTTCACTGATAGAACAATACCAATACAATGCCTGTAATCTTAACAATGTAGTGCTGGAGACAGTGTAAACTGAATACTAATAATAGTGTAGTTGAATTTGGCTATTTGAAATGTGAATCGTCAATGGTGAGATTCATATTCATCGGCTGTTTTCAAGGATTGAGATCAAGTTGGATGAGATTCTTTGAGTCCTGTGTCGTGCAACAAAGGCTCACACTCCTAAAAAGCAGGAATAAATCTGTCCTAACACATTTTACCACCTTTCAGGTGTGTGCATTGTAAAGTAAATTCACAAGTGTCACACAAGTTAAACCTTTCCAATGCAGCACCTCTTGACTGAGTGACACGTGTAACATTGATTGGATGGTACGTGTGTCTCATAAGGCTCTGTCGGCTCCTGTCGCCACTTAATTGCGCGATTTATTTAGCTACAAGCCGGATTTCCATGTAAATGCACAGCCTTGTCACACAAGACAAGTGGGAGATTAAAATCGAGAGCAGGGATGCAGCAGCCCCATCCATCCCACTATACAGTATTTATCTGCTGCCTAGCAGGAGAATTACACCGTTTTTTTGTTAAACTGACGTGTATGTGATCTGTCAGTCTACACTCTCGCTCTCCTTACTGTGTTTTATGTGCGCACTCCTCTCATTTGATGGAGTATATACTGCTTGTAGACGGCCCCTTCCTCTCTTTGTGATCCTCTAATTCCACCCCCCTCCCCCCCTCTTCTCTCCATGAATAAAAAGCAGGTGTCAGTCTGGAGAAAGAGGTGGGGTAATCTTAATGATTGATCCTGGTGCTAAGTCCCTATTGATTTTGCCCTCATCGCTGTAATGTGAGTAATGAGTGGAGGGATGCTGTGGGTCAGAGACGTGGTGGCTCACACCACTAGAACGTGTTTCATATCACGTTTCTTTGGCAGAGATGAGGAAGCGATTACTACTCGTATACATCACAAACGGCTGTAGGAGTAGTGCCCTGAGAGCCCTGCGGCTGACTTAGTGCTGGAGCTGAGACCAAGACATGTGTTTTGTTTTCTAGACTCACCTGTGAATGGCTCTGCACAACAGGCTGTATTAGCAAAGAAAGCACTTGAATATTTTTGTTTTTTGCCTAATTGACTAAGTCGCAGTATGTCGTTCTGCAGCTACTGGCTATTTTCATTTTAGATGAATTGTTTAGTCTGTAAAATGTAAGAAAATAGTGCAAAAAAAAAAAATGGCAATCACAAGTTCCCAAGGTGATATTTTCACATTGTTTTGTACAAACAAAGATATTCAAGAGGCAGTGATATAAAACTGACTAGTAAAATGAGGAATCATTTCAGCATTGCTGTTAATCTGTTACATTTCAATCATGTGCAAAAAGAAAAGATATCATCCCACTCAATAAAATACTTTTTATCAGTACTCCTGCATTCAGCAGTTTCTATGTAACATGGTAATGTGAGAAATAAAAGTCTCCGTGTGTGTAGTAGCCCCCCACCCCCCCACCCATGAAGATGAAACATGGAGGTTTTGTGGAGGATGTGAGGCCAGTGACTCACCTTCACCCTCCACTGACAGCAGCTGCCATTTTTACTTTTCAATCTCGTTCTTCCCGTCTGGTTGTGACATCGGGTTGTGTCACACTGAAATAATGAAAGACAGGCGGCGTGACGAGGCCCTTCCTCCCCAAAGCTACAATAGATCCCCGACTGTCTTCATGACTGATTGTTTGAAGTGTATTTGAAGATGGCACTGCTACAAGAGCGTTAGGTAGAGTAATTACAGTAGATCAAGGTAATATCAGATCATGACGGGAAAACCAAGTATTCCGCAGAGGGTCATGAAGACTTTTATTAGGCAGTTGAGCCAGATCAATAAAATGTACTTGATAGGCATTTAGGAGGATTGCCAGCTCATTATAAAGTAGAATATCAACTATGAACAGGGCTGAACAATAACTGAATGCATTTCTTTTTATCCTGATTAATATACACACAAATACTACCGGTTATCACAACACTGGGTCTGGAACTATTTCATATGTTTTATTTTTATTAATTGCTAAAGTTTTGTCTGTAACATGGTTTCTGCAGGATTACCAATTTAAATTAAGTTAAATAAGACTATGTAATATGTCATACCAGTCGGCCATGTCCTAGAATTATTTTTTATATTTCATTTTTCTGTACTTGCCAGCAGTAGAAAACAATTTCCATTTATATCATTAATTACATCTATGTGACCTGATACCGATGGTGCTGGCTAAAACTGAGGAAGATAACCTGATGAAATGCAGAAAATAGTGACAAAATGCCTGTACCAAGTGGCTCAAAACTGGTTTTGTCCAATCAAAAAAATAAAAAATAAATTAAAATTTTTTTTTAAAAAAATCCACAACTCGTCTAAATTAATTCCTAAAAATTAAACAGGAACTGGACAAATGGGGACAAAGTCCACGTACCAAATGTGCTCATTTGTCACGCAGATGGCTACGTTGTCATCTCAGAAGTATGGAACTTCAGTCATGTGATGACGGGTGTATGAGGACCATGAGATGCGGCTTAAAGTGCCGGAGGAAAAAAACATGAGTTAAGATTTTTATGCCATGCAACGTTAATGAATTAAACTAAGTAGAAAACCTCGAGGTAAGATTGTTTTGTGAATTTAAACACTAAAGTCGTCTTGTTGGAAACCGATTAATAAAAACAGTCGACTGTCTGTTTTCAACATACGAAACCATTCGTATGCTTAGAACACAGGGTTTGTCTCAGTTGAATCTTCTTTGCTTTCTTAGTTTATACTTTGTATGAATGAATAAAACATTAAAATTATGCAAAATCAATTTTACACAACCAGGAAAAGACAAAGCTTTTATGCTTATATTTATTACGGGGCTTTCTGTCTAAGCGACCATTAACATGTGACCCTCATCTCTTTGAATTTATTTTTAGAAAAGCCACATTTAAATTCAACACTACATTAAACAAGCGCTGCCGAGCATGATTTATGCCAGTTATTGTTGCAGATGAGAATGAAAATCTGCGACTGAAATTACTTACACTATTCCTGGGAATGATTGACATTACAAAGGCTCACCGACATGCAAGCAGGAAATTCAGAGTTTCCATGGAAATTGGACATGTCAGGCGCACACGCCGTCTGCACGTGTGTTTGTGTATGTTTGAATCATTAAATTTAGCAGGCTGTCACATGGGACTAATGTCAACGTTCTACCTCCAAAGTCAACAAGCGTATGCGTGCTCACCGGTGAATACCGACGCCGCTCCGTCGTTTGAACAACCCGTGCGACACATTCAGAGCATCCTGCCCGACTCTTCGACAGGAAATCTCTCTGCTTCTTTGGAGATGGCTGCTCGAATATTGTCCTGTCACTGGGTCTTCTCCCCACCAAGTCAGGTGTGAAGGAAAACAGACACGGCTCTCGATTAGCATACAGGGAAACCATATTGACAGAGGAGACGGGAGAGTGTATTAAATTCCGTCTGCGTAAGAACAAGAGGCGCAGAGGAGATGGAGTAAATTTTGAAGTGGGTTTAAAAACAAACAAATCCATCTGAGATAGGTTGGCTTTAATTTGTATTGCATCTGCTGTCAGCCTGCTATTCACGGATTGTATGTTGAGGCTTGGATCCCATGGCTGCTCTGTCTCTTGAAATAAAAGACTGGAACTGAAAGAAAAGACATTTTTAAAAGCCTCTCGTTTGAAATGTTTCCAGTAAGAAAACAAAAGAGCAGGTGTGCAAGTCAGCTCAAGCGGTCCCGATTTCAAGGATGCGTTTGTGGTATAAAATAAGCTTAGACTGAGCTCTGCAAGGCATACCTTCAAGGGTTGGCATCAGTAAAAGCAGATCTGGTGTTTTTATACAGTATTAGAATAATTAAGAAAGAAAAAAACAAATCCATCTTTGGTTCAGTGTTTCAACTTTAATCAGGGTATCAAAATCCTTCGATTGAAGAAATAAGGTGGTCTTGTTCTCTCGGAAAGGAAACCAGGAAGAAATGGGAAGAAGAAATAAGCGTTGCATAAATAATGTGACAGAAAAGGTAGTTTGGGTGGCTGACGCAGCAGCTGCATTCCGATACATATGGTTTCATTTCCAACTCCATCTATTTTCCACTTTAGCCGCGAGGGACGGTGGCAGCGGGCACCCGATGGGCGGGTCCTCACGCCAAGAAGCAATGACAAACTACCTCAGGTTCAATCCATGTGCTTTGAGCATCGGTCACTCCCCCTCAAACAATGAGTGTAATACAGAGTGGTTACACATGCAGGGAAAGGTAGAGAGGGGGAGGGGGAGGGGGGAGGCAAACACGTCCCAGCACAGAGGAGATTCATTTGGGACGGCTGGCGGCTTACTAGGTTATCACTCACTTATCGCTTCTGTAGCGAGAGACGTGGAATGGCCGGGGAGATAGCTGTCCATCACCCAGAATACAATCAGCGGAGTGCACGGCTGGGGAGCTAATGGATGTTTCCACAGGGAGGGCAATTTGGTGAATGGGAAAGTGGATGGGTCCATCATGCGAGATGGGATTATGTGCGATTGTTATCCTTCACAAGCGTGATATGACAGTCAAGGGGTGTAATGTATATGGACAAGGGAGACATTAAATAGTAATCTCTTCACAGCCCACTCGCAGCCAATAAGCCTGCCCGCGTCCAACACTTTCCTCTTTCTGACCGAGCACACGTTCTGAGTAGCACTTAAATAAAAAGTGCTTCTGCTGCTGATTTATGCACGTTCTCAAAAATAAATGAAATTCTTATCTGCAGACTAAATTCGGTGCATTTATTTACCAAATCAAATCAATTATGGAATGGCTTGAAAAAAACACAGAACTTTCGACACAAATATAAATAAGTATTTGAAGTCCTTGTCAAAAAGACTACACAACACAGTTTAAAGCCAAACTGCTAGTGGTAACAACAATGTAAAATTTCATCAGCATAGAGCAGACATCCAAAACCGAAAAAAGGCACCAATTGCATCACAGTTCCTGGCCAAGCAGTTGTGGTACCATACATCCATACATACTTCCTTTCCATTTTCAGGAAAATAAGCCCGTCAGAAAGCGCACCTCTAATATGCCTGCAGTAAACGCTCCAGATCTGCAGCCGTCTTCAGATATCCAGTGGCGTAAACGCTGCGGCCTCAGAAGATGTGTTTGAGGTGCTTCATGCCGTACGTCTTGAAAAACACCAGGAGGATTAGAGTCCACAGGCCCAGGATGAAGCCATCAGGAGGATGCCAGTCTCTCTGCTTTGGTTTCTGAGGGGAGAAGGGGGGTGAGGCGGGGTAAGGTAAGGTGGGGATGATGCGGGAGAAAAGCAAGGGAAAGCGGGGGGGGGGGGGTTTTTTTTGCAGGTTAGCAGTCATATATTCCTTCAGTTGAGGCCACTGCTGATTGTTCCGTCAGTCACACAGGCAGGCGCCGAATCAATAATGCACTCGCTTTATCTCTTCACACACTTTATGTACACTATCTGCTGTCTCACACACATAGACACAAAAGGTTCACACAAAGAGCGTGGGGGGGGGGGGGGGTAAAGCCCATCAGTACACCTCCCCTGTTTTGTGTTTGTCCCATTCACTGCCACATCATCACTTTGTGTATGATTATACTTTTAAATCTCCCCCATATTAAACATGCATCTCACAAGGAGCACATTTATATGCTAATGCTGCGACAATATTCTGCAGACAGAGATGAGATTTAACCTCTAAAAAAAAAAAATCTTCCCAACTCCTCTGGCGGCAACGAAGCTATAGCTAGGCTGCGAGGACACACTCAAGAGATTTTTTCTGCTATGCCTTGCTACACATGCCGCCATCATCCAGTCAAGAAGCCACCAGTCAGAAAAGGCATCCCCAAAACCCCAAGAGACACAGCATGCACCCCAACTCTGCCTGAAACACATACTGTACACACAACATACTGTACACACAAGCTGACACACAAATCCTCATCCCGTGTCCCTATAGTTTGGCAACAGTACCTAGTGTGCAGTTACTCTTTCTGAAGTACAGCCATACTTGACTCTCTC
>NW_022280062.1:5028563-5044460 GCF_004355925.1 Anarrhichthys ocellatus | reverse complement strand
CACACACACACACACACACACACACACACACACACACACACACACACACACACAAGTAGGAGCCATCAGGCTGACAGCAGACTGATGGGCCCTGGAAGATTAGACGCTGGTCCAGGGTCATTATTACACTTAGTAAACACTGTAAAGGTGAGTTTATGGTCTCAATCGCTAGTTTCATGTCTTCTTCAATACAGCACGATGTTCATTGAGTAAATTATGGTCCCATTTGGCTTGGCTACCTTGTGAATGACAAGCTGCTGCCAGGGCTTTGTCCGGTCAGGGAGTTGATTGTGTTTTTGTCTTAGAACTTTTAAGTTCATGAAAGTTATTTGTATTTAGGTCACAGCTAAAATGAATTATTCAGCATATGGCTGTACCTTCACTTAAAGTAACAACTAAGAACAAAGATGGCGACGGCTAAAATGCCAGACTCGAGGCTTCAAAACATGGATGTAAGAGAGAACTGCATATACGTAGCGTTGGAGGCGGCGTCCCATTCATTCCGATGACAGTTGCTCATTGGTGCATGAAGCAAAAAGTGTTTGGCTTCCGAGTTATAGTTACCATTATCTTAGAGAGTATTAAAAGGAAAACAAGTAATGTAAGCTCATGGTGTAACGTCTGTAAGGTATCGCAATTAAAGTCATCTTCAGGAACTGTGTGTGGCTGGACTCACGCCTCAGTGTCCACTCAGGACTGCCTTTTCAACACAAACTCCAGGTTTACGTAACAACGCTGCCATTTTCTAACTTAGAAAGACTGAAAATAGCAGTCGAATTGGATTACTTCTGACCCCAAATTTATTTAACAGCTCAATCAAGACAAATCAATAGAGCTTCACTGCCAGCCAGAATGCTAAAGCAGAGACAGCTATAGGCATTTGAGCAGTCAGAGCTGGAGGTCCAAAGCAAAGAGTTTCTGACTTAAAGCTGCATTCACAATGCAAATATTACCCAATATGCTTTGCTTGTATTAAATTTGTATTGGCCAACTATGCAATAACCACATATAAAATGATATCTGAGGAAAAAAGAAGCCTGAAGAAGTTAAATTCAGGCTTAGAGAGGAGCTACGGGACATCAATCACATCGTGAAACGGGCCGATCCTCCAGACTGCCACGGGCCCTTCTCCTACACACATTATATCTACAGTAGATAGTGTCTAACAGAAACCAAGCTGCAGGTTATGTGGTGGAAAGAACTCAGCTGCTCACAGACTGTTGAAGCACCAAGACAATGAAACTCAAAATATAAAGGGACGTCTTCAGCGTTGGAGTCGATGGAGCTTTTGTGACAGAAACTACAGAAAACGTGTCTGACGACAGAAAAGTCAGAACACTTTAGTTTATTTCAGATGAGAGGTTTCAAATCTGATCCCAGCACACTGACATGGTGCCAATGAAGCATAATAGCAGAGTTTCTGAGCGTTAACTCTTAAAAAGATAAATAGAGAATACCAGAATCAAGGTATTCCCAGTCAAAACTTCATGCCGATGCATCAACTCGGTAGCTATGTTATACCTTCCATCTTCAATACTCTACATCTGCAATTATGAGAAATACAAGCTTCTGAAGAGCAACCGTCCTACAACAGTCTACCGGCCCTTTAATGCCTTTGCCCATCTTCTGTATTGTGAAAACAGTGGATTTCCACACAGTCGGAGAAATAAAAAAAATAAATAAATAAAAAAGGTAATTCCTGGTCATAGTTCAGTAATAAAATTCAAGCCCACTCCGGGTTTATCTCCCCTGCTGCTGACAGCGCTGTAAGCCAAAGATTTATCCACATAGGATGAGAGAAGAGGAGTTTTACCGTCTGGTTCAAAAGTACTGAGGAAACTTATTTTTGCTTTGAACGAGTGAGAACGATCCGCACAGCTCTGCGTCGCTCTGCCCTGCGTTTCCATCAAAGCTAGTTTTGTAGTTCATTTAGGTCAATTAGAGAGAAGACTGTTTGCAGAAGTGTATAGCCTGCCATGTTGGTAGCATGCATTGCTATGTGTTCAATGATGGAGCAAAAAGGACAGGGATTCGACTGACAAAATGTGATGTGAATGGTGGAGGCCTGTTTGTTTTTCCTTTAAATATACTTTAAATTCGAATGTAGCTTATTTAGTTATTGTTTACTTGAAGCTGTTATAATCAATATTTTTTACCCAAATAGCCATTTCTTTCCCACCGCTGTCGCATAGTTTTTGGTTGTAGCAGGCAGCAGTTTTCCTTGAAAAGCTCTAAAAACCCACTGTATACAATGTTCGTATAACAATCCCTGATATTAGTTTTAAGAGAGCTCAAAAAGCACATTTTGCAGCCATGGTGTCAGGTTGGCTTAAAGGCTTTTTTTCCTCGACACCACAAACCAAATCCGAACATATAGGGATGGGTATCGTTTGAATAATTACAATACCAGCACCAACACCTGTATCCCTATTGTGATAACGAAACTAATGGAGATAATTAATAGAGCTAACTTTTTTTCTACTTCATCCAATACCCATCATGTAGAAATATTCAGTTGCGTTAAATACCACCAAATCTTGTTTTTCATCAGACACCAGATAGCCATATTTTTGAACATCTTGTTGGCATCTCGGCACATTGGACTGCCAAGTCCTTCAAAAACACCACGCCACAGACGAGCTGTTCGGGTTGTAGCTGCTGCGGTCGTGCGCCAATCGCACGTCGTATCAAGTCAAAGAGCGCTTGCGGTGATTGGCAGCGGGGCTCATTTTTTTCTAGATCTGGCTACAAAACGGATCGAATGCAGGCATCGTTTGACTGGAATTTGAAGTTTCAATACTACTGGGCTACTTTGGTCGATACCTTAAAAAGGCATCTAATACTCATACCCAGCACTACAGTTTAGAACGGGTCGATTTTGATCCGTCTGTTCTAGTTTAGCTGAAACTCCCCAAATCCCAATTAAACTTGACAGCATACTTAAGTTGTCGTAGTCAATGTTTTACGGTCAGACGGACACAGAGCTATGACAGCAGCTCTCCGTCCCACTGAGACACACACGGATGAATACTGATCTGACAGTTCCGGCTGCCATCGCACAGCCACCGATTCCAAACAGCACAGATGCGGTCCAAAGCATGTATGCAATGTGGGGTTATTTTTGCTCTCACTACTACACTACATGCATCAGATCTGTGTTGCATAACAAAATTAGGGTTGAGATACATTCGGCTACAGCATTGGTGACAAAGCGGCCCGGCAGGAAGACAAGGAGAGGAGCTGAGGGTTAAACATCTGGAGGAAGAGGCAGAACCCGGCAGGGGATATTCAGAAGAGAGGACAGGGAGCGCGTGGCCATTGGGGGCAGTTGACCTCCATGACAATAGTAGGCAGAAGTGTGTGTGTGTGTGTGTGTGTAAGAGCAAGCCTCTTGGGTAAGGATGCGCAAAGGGAGATGGATCGACTGTGACAGGAAGCCACGTCAGCACCGCCGGCAGAGAGGGGAGCATATGTCAAGAGGGAAGACATTAGAAGAGAAGCAACATTAAGTCAGAGGACAGAGCGTAATAACTACACTTTTTTCAACAAGTTAAATGTTATCAATTCATTTTCCATAATCAAATGATGTGATCATTTCTTTAGTATATAAAATGCAGCCCGACTGTCTTTATTGAACAATCTTTTTGGTTATTAAATCATTGTGATCAATATAAAACATATAACGATCAACTTAAGAGTCTTTTGCTATTTTTGACTTGACTTTGACCGCCTTTTGTTCCCGACATCAATCATATCTGTGCCGACATTTCGTTGAAATTATTAACCTACGTATAAAACGCTAGTCCATATATCCGTAAAAAGCTAATATCCTGCCCATTTATTGGTCTGGAGCTGGTATACACTGTGAAAGAATTCTGTGTGGCAAGTTTCCAAAGTCCAAGGTGAAGTCCTTGGACTGCTTCTTTTGTCTGAACAGCAGCCTAATACCCACACACTCATTTTATAATTCTATAAAACAGAGAAAAGCTGCAAAGTGTCACATTTGTGAAGCTGGCTGAAACCAGCTAAATGTTTGGAGCCTTTTCTCTATAAATGACTTCAGCAGATAATCTTTCATCACAATTGCTTATTTTCTGTTGGCCAACTAATTGCTTTAATGACTGATTGATACAGCCCTAAATTTAATAACTACTTTGAATATCAAATTTGGATAGAAATCAAGACCACAAATAGAAACAAGTCTGCTCTCTGAATGAGAGACTTTCACTGAAACAAAAAGAGAATGAGGCTTATTCAGGAAAAAGAAGCAGACATGAGGGAGGCAGAGAAAAAGATATTAGCCACAGGAATGAGAGTGAGGAGCAGAAAAGACGGGAATGTCACATCCCACTACCAAGGACGGCGTCTTAGACTCAAGCAGTCTGCCTCCATTACACACGCTTTGTGTTGCGTATTCAATTCACAAGTAAGATCAATTAATGGCTACCCATCTGATTGATCGGCGCTAATTAGCACAGCCGTGCAGGATGCTAATGGTCGTTGAGGTAGGTCGGGAACGCTCTGCCAAACACAAGCACTCCAAGGTCAGAACTGCAGCAAATTTATGTTGATGACAGAACAGCTACCATTGTGTTCTGCCAGGACACTCCACTGTATTGCCCGGACGTTTAAGTGCTAGGACAGCAGCGCGTGTATCATTCTCTCATAAAGCATGTTTTAGCTTATTTGCTTATTATCTTTAATTACTGAGCACAAGCAGCATAGCAAATCTAAGTCAGAGGGAGAGCTCGTCAAGAGTGGGTTTGGCTTGTGATCCAAACATCCACTTTTGAAAAAGCGACAATGTTGCCGGCTCAGTGAGGAATGGGGGATTTGGCGACGGTTGGTGGGGATGGAAAGCATTCGTTTTCAGTGTTTCTATTTTCAATTCTCTGGAGCCATATGGTGTGCCGTCAAGCTGGCGAAGGAAGAAATATCTATTTGACGCAAAATACCAGGGCTTACAGCAGCGAGGGGGGGGGGGGGAAGCTAAATACACAAGGGAGTTGAAGAAAAAGGAGCTCCTTCTAGTTATTTTCAGAGCTGAACATATTGTGATTAGGTGTTGGCAACATGATGAGATGTGCAAGGAAGAGGGGACTCACCCTGTCACCGCCAGCAAGACAACTGCCAACAGTGACAGGACATTAATCAACTCCTCACATACAAGCTCCCACATACTCAATTAGAGGAAGTTTGTACACAGACCCCGTGTAGCACAGGCTTATATATCCACCGTCAGTAACAAGACCTTTCTATTCACAAGCCGTGGCCTGGTCTAGTGGCAAATGGAAAAATGGGTTTCTTAGAAGATAAACACAGTAGGAAGATTAGATTTTGTTGGAGGCACAACTGAAATCAGACCACTAGAGAATATCCTAGACATCAAACCATACACGAGATTCAATCACAGCTAGTTCTTCAGATGAGTGCATCTGATCAGCGGCAACAAAAGACGCCGCCAGAGTGGCATGAAAACAAAAGATATCTCAGAGAGTGCGGCGCACAATATGACAGCTAATCAACAAGAGGAGAGCCGTCAATAGGCTTTACGGACATTGGTCATTCTGCTGCAGTGCTGATGGATTATGGTGATAGGGAGGGAGATGACTCAGTCTTCATGACTCCCATCCTCCACCCAGCAGGAGCGCTAGCCGATAATCGAAATCTCTGACAGGGGTCGTCGGGTCGATGAATGTGTTTGTGCGCCGTTCATGTGGGCGCATTTAAAAAGGAGGAGGGGGGTAGACAGAAAAACATGTACAAAGATGAAGAGACAAAAATAAAAGAGCCAGCCGAGATATGAAGCCAAGCAGCAGACGGCGGAGACTGGAGTGGGAGCGTTTGTGTGCAAGCGCAATTGCTTCTGTGCATTGAAAATGACAGACTCCGTTTACTTTCACGTGAACAGAAGATCTGAAACCGGCCTGCATTTACCAGGCTTTTGAGGCAGTCCTCAGCGATCAATTTCCCAGAGTGCCGCTGGGTGTGGAGACCCGTCCTGTTCCCCACCACAATACTCAATAAGCGTCTGACAGGGCTCAGGCCTGTGGTGAGCTTCATTTCTCTTCATTTCTCTGACTGCGACTCCTTTATATACACACCAAAGTCCATGTTGATTCCAGCAGCAAGACCAGAGGATTGTTTCAGATTTGTTATTTTTTTTAACACTTACTTGGTTCAGCTGGATCTGACCTTTGTTACCAATATTGTAGACCATTGTTCTGGAAACACCACAAAACAGCTGCTTTGATCCACTACTTTGGCTCTAAAAATCGCACGGCCAGGTTATACACCTTGTCTTTATATATTTATACTTGGCCTTAGTTCAGCAACTGAAATTACTCGGGATGCGTTTAAGCATTTAAAGCAAGACACTATCGCTCAACACTAATTCTCAATTAAAATAATACAGTGTTGGAACACGACTAACCAGCTCTGCAGCCAAAATGGTAATTTATAATGGCCAAAAACAGTCAAACATTAAATACTCATCTAGAATGAGCGTTTTAATTCCTAGAATAACAACAATTACCACAGTTAAACATATACTATTGACATATTCTTATGACATATTCTTATTCTCTGACACTTTGTATTTGTCCACTTGGCAAATCCAAGTCCAATATTCCCTTTCAGGTCTGTTTTGCATCTCCTGAGTGAAATATCTGTCTCTTTGCTGCTAAATTCTCCATTATCTTCACCAGCTAGTCACTAACTTTGGATGTCTGCTGCTCGGTGCTTAGCGAGTAGTGTACTGTGGGTTTAAAACAACATTAAGAGTGAATCAGAACATTCAATCCAATACATCTACAGCTGAAACTGTTTCTACAGATTTGAAACAGCCCTTCTCTGACAGTCTTGTATTGGATAATACTGTGTTGATGGTCATGTTAATGTATTAAAGTATGGCTTTCTCAGAGGCAGCTGAACCCCAAATGTAAGCACCACTAATGTCTGCTCTTGCCTGAGGCAAGATTAATGTGACTTCTTTATTTTTCTGAGGCACAAGTTGAAAGGGAAGCATAAAAAAAAAAATAGTATATTTAAAAGGCTCTAAATGCAAAATCTTACAATAGTGATACAGAAGACCCAAGACCATCTATTCTGAATGCAGAGCGCACGCTCTAAAAGGTGGAAAGAGGAGAAATAGGTGTTCATTTGTGAAGGTCGCCTCAGCTGCAAGCCGCAATCTATTTGGGAACGAGGTGAATGCACAATTCCTCGCCACAATCCTGCCTATCCATTCTGCTGGATTTCACGGCGGCCCCTCCACACCGAGACCAGGAGGCACTTGCATTTCACACTTAGAGCTGTCACCATGGAAACGACACAAAGACATCTGTTAGTGGATGTTGCATGTAATTTCTGTTCCGTGTCCAAATTAAGGAAAAACCCGAGGACACCCTTCAAATAACAAAAAACACAGGAGCCAGAGTAAACGGGTTCCCACGCAAAAAGCATGAAAGATGACAAACGTGAAAAGAGGAAGTTCCATCCCAAATAAAATGTCGGGGGTTTCATCAACATGGACCTCTTCATGTGGTTTTGAGTGTCCTCGAGTGACCCTGGTGTTTTGTGTGGGACTCTTACCTGATGGATTATCTCAGACACTGGCAGCTGGTCCACATATGAGTAAGTCTCTTTTTGCAGCTCTTCATTCACAAAACTGAAAGACAAAAAACACACAACAGCACTCCGTTAGAATTAGAGCTCCAAACTCCGTGGCCACCTTAACTACCCATGATGCACTTTAATTATTTATTTATTTTTGAAGTTTAAAAATGAGTCAATAGCAAAGAAGCAATCAATCAAATTTGATTCATACTGCGTCTCAGTCGCTACGATTAGTCCTCTGATGGTGCATCATCTTGGTGACTCTTTGCCAGTTTAGAGAAATATAAACGAAAATTCTGCTTCTGCTTTGCCTTTTACTGTGGCATGAGCAGTGAGGCAATAAATTACCTGAATCCACAAAGAACAGTGGAAAACGTTTCTATAGGAGGGTCAGTAATAACAAAGAACGCGGAAAAATGACAGAATATGTTCGATATGCGACTTTGGATTGCAACGTGTTTCAGACTATCCAATTTACCTGAATCAGTCTGTACTACCAACATTGGGCGGTTATAATGGACGTGTAAACATGGTCATGATGTGTAGCCTTGGGTCTGATCGACAACTCAACCGATTTAGAATTGCACTCCTGTTGATGCCGCAGAACCAGAAATATCTTTGTTTTTCCACGCATTCGTCAACCTGGTCAAAACCTAGTGCCTAGATTACCCACAATGCCACTCCAGCTGACAGATGCGTCAGAGATTCAAGCTAGTTGCACTTGTAGCGGCCTCGAGCAGCGATGAGGAGCGTGCTGCAGAGGTCTGGTGAGCTCACTTCTTTCTAACTCGACACCAACAGATTGTTTTCCCTTTCAAACTTGTAGTCTTCCACACCAACTGAAGCTAATTCAAGTGGCATCACTTGAGGCAATTAATCAGACTTCAGCTCCAACAAAAGGCGCTACACTACGTTTATTCAGATATTTAGCAGCACTCCCCAATGCCTGTAAACAAACTGATGTGTAAAATCAGTGATTCAAGTTGCCCAATGGAGTATGCGTAAGTAATACCAAGGTGAAATGTCATTAAGGATTGCAGTTAGAACAGCGCCTTAGGAGGCACTACACAAACGGTGAAGTTAAATCTTCTATCATAACTATAACGTATGAATACAACAGGGAACAGTTATATTTGTAGAGTCCTGACAGTTTGATATTATTTCAGCTGTCCCTTTGCCTACTTTACACTGCAGGAGCAGAAAAGACTTCCATAAAAAAAGGGTACATCTATGTTTCCTCACTCTCAGCTCCTCCAGAAGCCTCCTCTCTCCTCGTCTCCTTAAGGGATTGGAAGATCTTCCATGAAGGTGGAGGAATGATTTCCGACTCACGAGAGGAAGTTAGCGTATTTAAATGCATGCCCTAAAAGAATGAAGTCATTTGTGTTTCAGAGTCTTGTTCATGGACACTGAGAAAGGTAAGCAGAAGCCCGTTAATGAATAGATATCGTTAACGTGAGACAAGATGTATTAAACCTGCGACCTTTAAAGACACAGAACTGGCTATCCAGTCACAGAGCCGTCCTGCTTCCATTGTTGTCCAAAAGCAATTTAAAAAAGCCCTAATGAGCCACACTGGGTTACATGTTCCATCATGACAATGAACACAAGGACTGTAATTAACTTTGAGTCAACCCCGTAGACTCCATGTTGCTGCTGTAAATACTCACTAGAGCACCAAATCCGCATCTGAAAATAGTACGACAAACAAATACACAATTTACTCCCGTTGCATTTCGCTGCAACACTACAGCACCCGGCTGTGTTAGGCTTACTTGCTGAGCCTTTTTAGAGATGGAGCTTCATATTTGAGAGTGTTTTTAAAGATTCAGTGAGAATGAAGGGCTCCCCGTCATTGCTTTTCTGCTCCACACCTATTGGAATGGTAACTTCCCGTCTGGTAACTCTTCATCAGACAGATCTTAGAGGAACAGTCTGTGAGGCTACTGGCTACCGTTTCATTCATCTTCATCTTGTACACTCTGAACTGCATTAACCATGTGTTCTTGTAGGTTTACCATCATCCGTGTTCAACAACAAAAAAAAAAAAAAAACATAAAAGCAAGGAAACAGTTCAAACACATGATAAACCAAATTCATCAATGTGGATTCACCACTACTGTGATGTGCCGTTTTTAAATGTTTGAATCCTTCTGTGAGACTTTGTCTCCAACATCACGGTCGCACATACAGAGTGAGGAAGAAGAGTCTCAGCTAAAGGTCACAGTGGAGTAGAGGTTTGACTGAGAGGCCGTCTTTGGCTAATCAAAGAAAGTTCAGGTCAGACAGCTGCTGACAAAGTGGGCCATATCCCAGAGTGAGCCACCACTCGCTGTGTGAAGCAACCCGTTTCCCTTTTTTCTTTCCTCCGAGTTACTTTTCTTCAAATTCTTTCTCTCCGGCTTTTGGACTCTTGCCCTTCCTTCGTTATTTTCCCGTCTTTATCCCTTTTTTTAAAATTCAACTCCAGTTCTCTGCCAGTCTTTCTTTTCACTTACGTCTGTGCGGTAGGGCAGAAGTTGCTCTGACAGACAGGAACAGAGACAGAAGAAAAACAGGCAGAGCTCTATGTGCACCGAGCTCTTACTGCCAGTGGAAATGTGTCACTGAGCAACGACGACTCACCGCCATTTCCCCACTTTTCACTTGGCATAAGAGATGAATTCTAATTCGATTCAAACCACTTCCTTCTTTATTTTCCTTATAAATCTTTCAATCCACTTAGCTGACTCTAATGGATGCGACTGCCCCTCCACACCTCCAGCTCTGGTGTCGCTGCTGCCTCCAGCGGCCTTCTTTGGGTCAAACATTTCTTCTTAACATCTGCTCTACTAATGACCCAAGTGGAATTTGTAGACTCTGTCCAGCGCTGCAGGTCACAAATTCCATTAAATGTACTTTATTACTGAAATGTGCAATTAACTCAGCTTTAATTTGATCATTGATATTATCCTTGGAGCTTTGTGACCCACAAGATGACATGTTGTGGTCAACAAGTACGAATGGCTGGAAGCGAGCAACTACACAATGTCATTCCACTGTTAAGCCCCGTGTATAATGAAGAGGATTGAGGGGGTCCATTAAAACGTCCCCTCCATCAAGAGCAATTCACTTAATGGAAGCGCTGGTTCCGAGGGAAAAAGCAGCCATTTAGAAATGGGTGAGAGAATAAAAACGGGAGGAGAGCGAGCAAGAGAATGACTAAGAGACTCCGTCTAACCAGCTTCTCTAAATATCCTGTGCATCTTGTGGCCGGATGAGAAGACAAAAATAGATTAAAAAGCGCGACAGACAGACAAATATATAGAGATAGATATATAAAATTCCAGCTTGTTTCAGAGGACATCTGTGATATTTTTCGCTCTGGGCGAACAAACCGAGTTTAACACAACCCATTTTCAGGTCTTATGAAATGCTATAATTTAATTTTTACCAGAGCCGTTCAGACGGAGGTCTTCTCACGAGCATTCTCATTTATTGCTTTTTTGAGATGATCCAGATGTGTTGACAAACGCTTTAACCGAGCCCAGTCCTGATTTTATAGACAAAAGCCCAATTCATCCGACATTTATTTCTTTAAGGAGGCGGGATGATCACTGTAAGTAGGGCGGCAACTAACGATTATTTTCCCAATTAACCGATTGTGAAACGGATTAAGTGAAAAATGCACATTATAATTAAAGCCTGGGGGGGACAAAGTGAAATTGCATGTCTGGTCTTACCCATGAATCACATCCATAGAGACATTTGCATTTCTGTTGTTGAAGCTGGATTTTCAGTCTCGTGTAACAACTAGAAGAAGTAAAGCCTTTTTTTTTTTCTAACTTGATAGACAAGCTTGTTAACAACAACATGCCATCAACTCATATCATGAGGCTGTCACCTTGAAAACTCCAGTTCTTACATTAGTCTACATAACACCTTTAATTTACATTATTTGATAAGCATCCTGGTGATGAAAGTCAGTTTTTCCCCGCACAACATCCTTGTACACTAAAACTCCCCTCTCAGTTTGCAAAGCCCACCTCCCCGTGTTGTATTAATCTCGTCCAACGCTTAATGATAATGACGCACTTTAATGTGACAAACAAAATGACGGAAAGTGTCGTTAGCCTCCAGAATATCTTTGTGTTTTCCATCATTCCTAAAAGTAGAACGATGCGACTAGTTCTTAGCTGCATCAGTGAACTTGGCTCCGTTGCACATCAAATGAATCCGGGGATTGCTGCTTTCTTACATCAGAATTGGAGATAAAACGTCTCTCTCTAGGACTGAATTAGGGCAACAGCTCGATAAGGCTGGTGATGTGTTTCTGTGTTGCATGGGAGATCAGCCAACCTCACGTGTTGGCCCTGATCAATAATAAAGTAATGGGGGAAGTTGTGTGAAATGACTAAGTAGCCTAAGGCCAGAAGAGTTGATGACCAAAATCGGGACGGCAATTGCCTCCAATTACTCATTAGCAGCCAACCACATTACATTCCTTCACTATAACACCTCCCAGTGGTTCAATTAAATCCCATCTTCATGAAATGAATAGAAGTGGGGGGAGCATAATCAAGAATAAAGGTTTCATTTCCATCATATCTATTTGTATTGCTCTGCAATATTTTCCTTACTCGCAACCTAATGAGTCAATGTATGGAGGACTGTTTGCAACGTGGTGCATTAGCAGTGTGTTTCCTAAAACATCAGCTGATTGTCTTTATTTAAGGGATTAGTGTGTCTGGGAACTCGTATGAGAAAGCAAACAATACGTCACCAGGCGCAGAGGCGGCTGAGCAGATGATGTTTGCAATTACATTTCTTGAATCATCCTCAGCATTTGCAAAACAGTGAGTGCGTTTCTCAAAACAATTCGTACAAACAGCAACACGTAAGGGATTAACTGCAAAAGCTTGCCACTTGCTGAATAATTGTTAAGTTTATCTCTCAAAAGTTAATTTGCGTGTGAATGAACACGTCGGTGCCATCAGAGGGACGAGGCATCGTGTCGTCGTTTACAAACAAGCCTAAATGCTGAGTCATGTCCTACGGTTTTGATGACGATGATAAAATAGGTATGGCCAATTTAAACAGCACCAAATTATACATTACTGTGAGTGGGAGATTGATTGGACAGGATTCACAAATGTCTTTACTGTTTGTAAAGTAATTTGTTGATGCTATGAACTAATGGTTGGGGGGGATAAGACTATTAAAAAGAGAATCAGTATAATACATTTGGATCAACATGACATACGCAATCGATAACATAATCAGATAAACATTTACATGAATAGGTCAAAACATACTGAGATGATGTGCACACGATAGATGATGTGGAGGTTGAATACACATTTTTTGAGAGTTTCATTGCGAATCAGAGAAGTGTACCAAAGAGACTGAAGAACAGTCAGAGTTTGACAGCTCTCTACAGACATCTAGTGGCCAAACGCATTTATCACAGCAGGCATCAAACTGATGCAAAGAGAGAATTTATTGAATTTGGATGCATTCTGTCCAGTGAACACAGGGTGGCACCACAGATGATCCATCAGCGACACTGCTGCTCACTCAGTGCCATTTATGAAGAGTTCCTAAATTACAGCCTGAAGCCCAAAACAATGTCTAATTATGATCTGCACTTTGCTGTGAAAGGCTGGTAGTGATTAGAAATGCCATCTAAATCAGCTGTGTTATTACCTCAACCATGTCATAGGTTGGCCTAAAAAACTAACCCACCTTTAGGGTAGTCTGGGTCTCCCAGAGATCAACCACTCGACACATCATTAGTAGAGAAATCAATCTCACTAATGAGAGACGTTCTAAATGGAAATCAAAGTCTAGTAAGTTGGAAACCAATCGTAAACAAATTTCACCTGCAGCCCTTCAATTAAAACCAAGAGAGGCTTTTACCTCCAACATCACTTCACTTTGGAGCTAAAGGTAATTTAACTTTCCCCAGGATTACTGTAACGATATCTGTAGTGCATTATAATAGCATTTTGTTTCTAAAGACAAGAGTATTGTGTATCGTGCTTTAGAGTAATCAATAAAAAAACAAAAACATAAGATACAGGGTTTGAGACTGATTTGTCGGTGGCAGATTGTTCCAGACGGCCTTCAATGAAAAGGTAGACCTATCGTAAATCAGATGTTAAGGTCCTGGAGAGGACACATATATGCTTTTCAAAGTGTCTTATAAACATGTCTCATATAGAAAACTATGCACAGTTTAGCATCCCACCTACTATTTGAACTTTGCTTTAGCAATCCATCCAGATAATCCAAGACAAACAGATGCAATTTTTTTTCATTACACTCGTGAAAACAAAAACAAATAAACTCGGCTTACTTCTGCTCCACCTGCTCGATGGGGTCGGTCAAGTTGATGGTTTCCATGGTGATTTCGACTTTGCGCACACTACCAAAGAAATCTGTTATGAGGGCACTTCCTGGGTCCCTCAGGAAAAGGTCAGTACGGTGGCCCGGTGTGGACACACACTGACTCTTGGGACATACTTTGAACTGGGGAAGCAGACAAAATACAAGCAGTGCGTTAGTGATATATGTAGTGAAATACACAGCGCACAAACTCTCCCATTACAGACACCTACTCAAGAAAACCAAATAAAATGTTATTAGAATATGTGTGCCTTAATTTTCATACCACAGATAGTACGCAGTGGGCAGAACTGCAGTGGGAGGTGTTGAAATATAGAAAAGTGTGTGGAGAAGATTAGAAGCAAAGAGCATGACATCTGTGCACGCCTTTGTCAACTAAACATCTTTCAGTGGCTGGTGTGTTACCACGCGTGGGGTTAATCCTCTTAATTGTGTGATTCATCAGTGTGTTATCCATTTGAAAAGAAATAGAAAACCATTAAACCGAGGTGAACGTCGTCTCCAACAGCCCAACAGGACTTGAAAAACACACGATTGCTAATTAATTTTGTTGGGAAGGTGGAGACAGTTTTCGGTATCATCAAAGGGCATTTGCAGACTGGATTAAAAAGAACACAAAATAAAACACGGTGAGCTCATCTGGTGAATCCATAGTATGGATCCTGAATTCCACATAATAGCTCAAGAACAAAGAGTGCATCTCCAGGAACAGAATTGGAAAGAATAATAAGCATTCGTCGGAGCGCATCGATCGAGCTCAGACTGAGTGCAGGAGTGAGGATTTGAGGTGTTTTGATTGCATCTCCTGATGAGGCGGGGTTAGGTGAGGAGCGGTCCGTGCGGCCAGTAGATCTCTGCAGGAGTTTAAAAGATGAAAAGGGAGGTGCTGCTGAGATTGAGCCATGGCCCGGAGCAGCATGTACTCACCACCATCATCATCATCATGTGTCAAAAGGCCAACAACCATAACAGCGTATCAGACATTCTGCTTCAAGTGCAGAGTCCTGTGTGACTTTCATCTCCTTTAGCACCAGACAAACGTCTCCCTGTTCCCCACGGTCCTTCGGTCACAAAATATGCATCCTGCATGACTATCTGCTAAACCAACTAACTATTATTTAACAATGATTAATCTTGCAATTATTTTGGGGGTTAACCAATTAATCCATATCAAGAAAAAGACATTCCTCAGAACCCAAATTGTCTTCAAATTGCTTGTGCAGTCCGACCAAAATCCAATTCTGATCAAGTAAGTGCATGCAGCGGTATAAAATATAAAAGAATCAAATCCTCACATTGGAGAAGCTGAATCCAGTGAATGTTTGGCAACATAAATAACTGATATTGTTAACTATTGTTTATTAAGGTTATTTTGTGTTAGTTTGGCCCCTTTTCTATATTCTCACTCCTTGAAAGTGAATAAAAGGTTAATACTGTAGCTTTACGTAAATATGAAATTACATAAAGAAAACACGAACTCGTAAAAAAACAATACGTTTCTGTAAAACATCGACGGCTTCAGTGTGTAGATGTAGCAGAAACACTTCCTGTACATAAAACATATGGAGCATCAATAAGTGTGCATCGTTCACTAGTGCTGAATCAATAAGTCGAAACAATTGTTACTCGTTATCAAGCAAAAACGTAAAAATGTTTATATCATTGACATACCTTAAATACTTTAGTCTCTAAAATATTACAAAAAAGTTTCTCAGAGCCAAAAGTCTTCAAATATTTTGTAAACCAACAATCCAAATCTAAACATATTAATAGAAAACATATAATTGATAATGAAAAACTGCTTTGCTGCTAAATGTCACAGATGTACTCTCTGGCGTTAGGCAGGCAGGCAGGCAGGCAGGCAGGCAGGCAGGCAGGCAGGCAGGCAGGCAG
>NW_022280062.1:5026799-5028463 GCF_004355925.1 Anarrhichthys ocellatus | reverse complement strand
CACACACACACACACACACACACACACACACACACACACACGCACACGCACACGCACACGCACACACGCACACCCTCACCAGGTCATTCATGTTGGCTTTGCTTGAAGGGTGGATGTCTTCCAGGAACTCCAGCAGGTAGAAGGTATAACGGTCCATCAAATGGACTCCGATGGCCAAATCTGGCTGGTGCTAGAAAAGGAAAAGGAGAAGAAGAAAATACAAGAATAACAAAAAGTCAATATCCAACAGCACTTTATCTGCACAGGTGCCGTTTTCCTTACCTGTCTTTAAGACACTGACACACATGTGACATCCACTACAAACGATTCCTTACCACACAAATATGTGTTGTTTCAATGCACTATTATTTGTGAGGTTTTAGTTCTTCTAATAATAATAATAATAATAATAATAATAATGAGTGACTGCCATCAACTCACACTACCCAGTGGTTTAAAGAACAGTGCTTATTTCATATTCACAGATGGTGTCGGATGAAATAAATAGCACCAACAGTCATTTCTGGGTAATACCAACGACATCAAAAGAAACAATATTTTGACAACTTCTTTTCCACCTATGCCACTTTTGCCTAACCCCAAATCAGTGAGGCAAAGCGTGTAATGCCAAGTGACACGGGTGTCATTCTGTAAACACAGTTGTTTTTTTTTTTAAGGGATTTTGACACTTTTGACAATATTTAAATATTTGCAGTAATACAAACTAGATGTCTGTGGTGAAATTCCCAGAAAAAATATGCCGTATTACAGTTTTTCTCCGTTGTACAGACAAACATTTTGAACAATTTCCACATTTCCACAAACTTGAAGCTCATGTATCAACAGAAAGACTCCACACTGCTAAACTAAGAGCATAATTCTATTGTTTTCTCTCAAATAGAAATTATAAACCACGTTTGTATTGCAGTAAATGGTTCTAATTTGTTTATCTATTTATAGTATATATTTATTAAGTTATACACTGCTGGGTAGCTTGTGAATAAAGACTTATTGTCCTTATTTAAATGTTTTTTATATTTTGTATTACTTGTTTATGAGTTGGTTGAAAATTCTTAGCCGAGTGACTTTTTAATGTTTAAGACGAGGTCATTTTTAAAACAAGGAACAACATGAAGATGAATGTCCCAGGTACAAAGCTGGCACCAGAAACGATCCACGACGAAGAAATGGAAATAAAGGACTTGTATTGCAGTGTAGTGTCCTCGTACTATATACAAGTGTACAGTACGTCGGACACTGCTTCTGTTCGTTAGTCACATAAGTGTAAGTTGCAGGTCAAGAAAAGACTTCTTATATTCAAATTTACAGAAATGTGACTCTTGTCTGGAGAAGGAGAGTCAGAAGGAGAATGAGTCTCCAGCTGCAATGTGCTCTATCAAACCACACTGCTTATTAGAAATCGTGACAAACTGATTGATGATTTTTAATTTTAAAAATGTCCTCGATGTATGCGAGGGCAGCAGCCAACTCACTGACAGCGAATCCTCCCCAACTTGACTGCTGGCCAAGGCCATGAGGTTTGGGGAGTAGAACCTCTCGTACATGGAGGCGCCCTGGCAGGTGTCAATGATGAAGAGCAGCTCGTTGTACCTGGTGACACACACACACACACACACACACACACACACACACACACACACACA
>NW_022280062.1:4944206-5026789 GCF_004355925.1 Anarrhichthys ocellatus | reverse complement strand
CACACACACACACACACACACACACACACACACACACACACACACACCATGTAAATTCTCAAACAGTACTGTTGAGAGAATACACAGCAGGCATGTCACTCGTCTATTGGCTCCAATAAAACCTGTTCTAACACAAACCTTCTAGCCATCTTTCATACTGCAGTTGCCATGGTGACCAAGAAAAACCAACAGCTTCATTCAGTCCCTCTAACACACCAACGCACACGGTCGGTCTCTCCCTCCCTCCCTCCCTCCCTCCCTTCCTTCCATTATAATAGAAAATGTCCTTAAACGTCTTCCCCTTGTTTAAGCACACATGAGAAGACATTTATATCCGGCTGACTGAGCCGAGGTGGTTTGGAGACGACGGAAGGAAGGTGGCCAAGTCTCTATGGTGACTGTAATTTGGCAGCTCTTGCCTGCAATTATCACATCAGCATCAAAAGCTGGCGTCAATAAGCTTTTATCAAGCAGCCTGGGGCCCCCGAGTGTAACCCAGACACTCTTCATTGATAGGTTGGGAGGACAATAGGGAAGCTGGCAGCACAAAGCTGCGTTTGCTCATTTAGTGTCTCACGACGCACAAATTAAAACAAAATTACTTAACTTAACAAGCAACCGATTCTATTTATAAACAGAGACGGTCTCTCTTTCATACGAGGGTATGTTGATATAGGAACAACAGGAATCCCCTTGCTGTTACAGTGCTATAGGATGTGTTGTATTAGTTTAACAGGTCAGGAAATAAGGTTTCAACAGAACTAACACTGACAGAATTATGTTGGTTGATCCTGTTTATATAAAGCTGCTTCAGCTCCACAGTAAAGCTTGCCATTCGCAAACATTTTGAGAAATTGGCAACCAATTCTTGGGTCAAATAGGGACAGCGAGCAGCGCAACATGCACAGAGGCCACGTTAACGCTCAAGGTTCAACCTTTTAAAAGTTAGTCTTGAGTCAAACGGTTAAATTCAACTGCTGGAGGTAATCAAAAACAATATTTTGAGCTGGTGTTACGTCACTCTTTAAAAACTCTGCTGCAACCAAGTGTTGTAAACGAGAACACAGAATGAACACCTGTTCAACACCTGTTCACTGTGAAGTGTATGAGCGGAGAGACATTAGAAGTGCAGAACAACAGAGACGGCTTCATATTTACAGGTTGCTGTGTTTCATGCAATTCACTTTGTTGACTTGCTGCACATTTAATTGGCCGTCAGGGGAGAGAAGGAAGTATCGGATGGTTTTCCACATGGACATTCTCCAGTTTATTTACCTTCTTTTCTGCCACATCTGCTGAAAAGCATCGGCCAGTTCCACATTACTTATCTCCTCAGAGTCCTGGAACTTCAGAAAGCCATTTCCGCCATGGCCTGTTAAACAAACATAGAATTATTTAGTAATTAATCCATGATATACATACAGTAGTATAGAAAACCACACATGAACATGAGAAGGACAGTGGACTGGCAGCAATAAGCACAGTAACTGTAAGGCAGAGAGGAGTTTGGCACCATTCAGCCACAGATAAATAAGATAAAGAAATGGTGATAAAAACTGACTCTTTCAAACTTTTTATCTTTAAAATACATCACAATAGTTTAAAAACACATAACTTGTGATGTGAAGTACATATTATCAATATGTGGCAGATTACTGTCAGTTTAATAAATTTACAGCTTCCCCCCCATTGTGGTCACTGTTGTTAGCTGTTTGCACTTCGATTGTGTTGAAGCAAAAGTTTCCACGAAAACATTATCAAAACTGTCAATTTCTTTATACTTTCTTTGTCTGGCCAAATTTTATACTTAAAGTTGTATTAGTTAGTGGAGATATATAAGCCATAAGAAGTATGTTTGTGTCCCTTCTCTGGGAAATAGGAGTATTTAGAAGTTTAGACTCTACACATAAAAAAAAAAAAGAAAAGTGTCTATCACTGCGCATTCCATACTAATTAAATATAAATAATGTAAGCTAGATAGATAAGTGGAGTATTTGATATACCTGTCAGGTATATAAGGATGTTGCTGCGGTCATCAGAGAGGAGGCGTTTGGAGCGCGGAGTGCTGGGCGGCAGCCTGCCTGTCAAAACACGCAGGAAGTTCTCCACTGTCACCTGAAACAGTACAAGGCAACAACTTCCATTACCTAGCATGGATTAGAAGTGATTATTATGTATTGTGCATCTTCTAATCTAATGCAAATAGACAAAAGGTTTAAAAAAAGGCAGCGAGCAGGTCGAGACTGTAAAAAAATAACAATTTCACTCGTAGAATTCATTATCAATGAAATCACAAACGTGTCCTCTGCATTAGTAGGGAAGGTGTGTACATTAACTGCTCTACTTATCATTTAATTAAACTGCGAGAATCAATTCATCACTGTATTCTTTTCTTCTTTTTTCCCCCCCATCTTGAGCTTTATCAGATTTTCTTTCACATGATTACCGTTCGACAGCAAATATCGATTGGCAGTCCAGTGTGTATTCATATTTAAGAGACCAGCACAAAGCAGAGTAAATAATAAAACACAACCTGTAATAAGGAGTAGATACGCCACCGGGCTTCTGCCTCGTCGTAACAGACAAAACACTTGGGTGCTCCTCTATTTAAGAATACAGATGATATCAAGTAATTTCCTGATGTACACACAGAGCCAACACTGGACAAATAATGTTGACCATGGCACCCTCCAATTCCCTACTGCACCTGCCTACCAGAGATGTTATCTAGTGCTCAGTTTTTATAAAGCAGGTGAAATACTAAATGGGATACATCCACCTAGCAGTTGGCAATATATTACACTTTTCAGATTTTAACTAGAGCATCCATGTCCCTTTTAACAATGCATTTTCCATTAAATGGGCACAGATTTAATCATCAGTAATACAAGTTTAAAAGGAGATATGCTGGTTCAAACTCTAGCCACTGGAGTAAGAACTTTTTTGCATCCAATCTATAAGTTGACATGCAGAAATTAGAGTTTGAAAAGCCCAAGTCTGTTGGAAAATATGATTTTAAACAGACTATAAAGAAACAAACTTGCTTTCTATGAAATACACTTTACAGTGTGTATAACCAAGTGAAACGTGAACCGACCTCATATCCTCGGTAGTCCACCTCCACGTCGTCGCCGTACACATTCAGCTCCATGTTCTTGTGGCTGAACACTGTGGCAGGTTTGGGATTTCGGTGGTTACAAGCCATGTCATCAGCCAGCATGAGAACTATGTGGCTGAAAAAGAGTAAAAATGACAGCGACCATTCAAAATGATACATGAGAAACTAAGAGAAAGGACTGACGCTGTAATCAAGTTGTCAAACACATGTTCAGTTTAATGTTATGTCGCTACACATTAGATATATTACACTATATTCATTTTGCAGACACTTTAATGCAGAGTAGCCAAAACATGTTTAAACGTAGCATATTGGAGAAGAACTTTATTAACTATTTCTTAATTTGTTTTATTGGACATGTATTGCTTGTACTCCAACTGCTCTGCACCTCACAGTGTGTAACAACAAACATACATTCAAATGATAGAAAATACAAGTGTAATGGAGGCCATGACCACGAGACCACTTATATTTGCTCCTCATCATCACCACCATATGAATATAAATGATTCAGTGCCTGTCTGTGCCTCTAGGTTATTATCACCATTGAATAAATAAGACACAATAAATCAGACACTGTAGCGCAGTTAACCTACCTGTCAGGAATGCCCAGCCTCTTAACACTTCTGTAGACCGACAGGGTATTGGCCACATGACGGTAGTTGAACCAGAATCTGGACGTACACACCTGTGTATGAAACGCAGCCGGTTTATTGAGTTACAAACGTGTTTCTGCTGCTCCCATCATGAATGCAGCAGACCAATTAGCATGTAACGCTCACCAGCTGAAGATGTAACGATAACGTTTTAATCAAAGAATACCCACCAGAACGGCCCAGTTGTTTGTATGACCACTGCTAAAGAACTGCCCTACGTTATCCTGAGGAACAAGTGGAGAAAACGAATAAAGGTCTATTTTTTTAAATCGAATTTGTGCTCGTGCAAGCAAACACCAAAACAGCTAGTGTTAGCATAACGGCAAAGACGGCTAACATGGGAACGACATTTCAGGTCAAATTCAACATCAAACTAACTAATTTGCAGGATTTGTATTGCTGCATGTGATATAATACACACTCACCTCAATGTTGACGCTGTCAGATGATACATGTGTGGCTAATAAGCTCAGTAAAGTTAGTATTTTCATTGTGCCGCCCTGTTAGCTGTGTGCATCAAGGAAGTGAAAACCGGCGACTCCGCCCTGTAAGTGCTTCCGGTAAGAGATATTTCAAAATAAAGGTCACGATATGGAAAATGTGTGTGGAAAAAAACATCAATATTTAACTTGTAAAAAAAAAAAAAGGATCTCAGTAAGCTGCTCTACCACAGGGTTATGTTCCAAGATATTTAATGGCTAGGTGGTAAATAATCTCTATTTATATCATAAACGACTGTCCTTTTTCTAATCAACTATGTATTGTGTTCTAACTTCAAATAAAATGGAATTGTGTCCGTGGAATATTTCCTTTTGGTCTTCTGTAGTCTGCTCGTACCAATTATATATCCTCCCCACCACATAAAGTGTCTATTTGTATTGCTTTCTCAAAAAATGCAGGGGAGAAATAAAAACATATATCACAAATAGGCTACATGTAAGTGCATGCAAAACACAATACATTGCATACATGATAGTTGTAAGTGAAAGCAAGAAACATTAGTGAATAAATAAGAATGCAAAAACCTAAAAAAAAAGTACTTGAAAGGATCATTATTGAGCAAAAGTAGATCATTTTAGCTGACCTAGCCCCCATACCCCTATGCTTACTTGTTTAAATTATGAACGCTCACAGAAAACAAAAACAAAAATGTGAAAAAAATACAAATATTATAATAAAATATGTATAAAATGTTGTTTTTTAATTAGCTAAATATTGGTGGGTCATTCCTGATAAGATTGCCACGAGTGACTCCTAGAAGCTATGTGTGTTTATCAGATGATGCAGCTTGTGTATGTGTGGCTTATCATTAAAGGAAGAGAGTTCTTGTAGGAGGGAGCTAAAATCCAAGAGAACCAAGATCAAGATTACAACTAATTGCATGTACAGGTTGC
This sequence comes from Anarrhichthys ocellatus, assembly GCF_004355925.1. Classification (NCBI taxonomy): domain Eukaryota; kingdom Metazoa; phylum Chordata; class Actinopteri; order Perciformes; family Anarhichadidae; genus Anarrhichthys; species Anarrhichthys ocellatus. The sequence goes on along the minus strand of NW_022280062.1, from coordinate 5,021,621 downwards.
TTGAGAGGCACTTAATGGGAAAACAATTTTATGGACTGGCAAATTGGATTTCATGTGTTAATTGATTTCTACTGAAGCAAATATGTTCATATTCCTGCAACGTCTCCATCCAGTTCCCTAAAGACACACGTCTCCCTCAAGGTTTTTGCCTAACATTATATTTCTGAACTCTTCATTGCAGAGTTCACAGGGGGGAAACAATCTAGTTAACTTAATTCTTTACCTTGTGACTATCATTTAATGGGCACATGATGGCTTTTTCTGTATGTTTCCTTGTGGTATTATAATACATCTTGTTTGGAGTTGTGGTTTCTTTTAGTAGCTTTGGTGGCAATTCATTTTTAAGTAACACACTGAAGGGGTTACAGTACACAGATGACTGCATGTCTAATTCAGCCAATCATTATTTGGGTTAAAAAGCAGAACCCATTGAGTGATGCTGACAGTTTTCTATTCACATGCCCTCTCCAGTTAATTGGTTAAGGGCCCTCCTAATGAGAAGTGGCATGTACATCACAGGCAGCAGATGTCAAATGTCATGTTACAGCTGAAGGAGCTTATGTGTTTGAGAGCCCTGCAGTACAAGATGAAGCCATGAAAAAACATGTCCTTCATGCAATTCTAATGTAACATTACAATGCAGCAAGTAGAAGGTCTGTTTGAAAAGCAGCATCAAATTCAGTTTTGACACACCGCAGAGTGCCTTTACAGGTCGTCCAACCACTTTAATCCTCCAGACTTCTCTTACTGCTGCTGCTTTTTGACCTGCAGCGTCACTCTCTCTCTCTACCTGTAGAGCGCTTATAATAATGGCCTTCTCCAAATGCATCACATTAGAAAATGAAAAAGCAAGGATAGCTCTCCAACGAAACAGTTCTGGGTTGCATAATTCCAATAATTATTCTATTTTCAATCCATAAATTAGCATTTTTCTGTCAGGGTGTTTGGTCCTGCAGCAGTTACAGATTCTCTGCCTGAAATGTTATTTGGATGGATTGATCCTCACTTTTTAATCCACAGATGTCACTGACCTAATCTAAAATTAGTCTCTGATATAACCAAAAAAAGGAGACGCACAGTAAAGTCAGCTGTCGTCAAGAGGATTAGTGGCTATAAGGATCAAATCCTATGTGACAAACCGGCCAATCAATGTGCCTATTCTTGTGTTGCCTAAAAAAAGCCCTGATCCAGTGGAATTTTGGGCCAAGCATACATCCAGCTATATTTATCTGCACTGAATGGTTTCATTGTTTCATTGAACAAGTTGTGATAACGTGATTTAAGTCTCATTTGTTTTACTATGTGACTCTTATAATGGTGTCAAAGTGTTGAGCTTGAAGATTAATTGTTGATCTAGGGAACAGTAGCTTGACAAAAGAAATAATGAGCAAAATATATATAAAGAAGGACGACCATGTGATGTGTCTGAAACACAAATTCAGTTGCACTTGTGTTTAGATTTTCGTCAAACTGGTTTAGCTTGAACTCTGCCCTTGTTGTTTTTCCAAAAATGTATTTTTTTTATTCCCAATCACCCCCTTAAAAGCACCCATAGGATCATAACTCCATTCATATTCTATAATTGTTTAATCCAATGACTGTCCTGTGCGTTTCTGTATCAATATCGCCCACAAGTTTCCAAGCGGAGTGTAACCGTGTGAAATACGCCTTGTGGAGGCGGTGCGCGCGTTAATTGGCACAGCGCGCAACCTCTGTGCCAACGTCAAGCCACACATGGTGTACGCTGGAAGCAGAGCGCTGTGGGAGGGAGGACGGACGAGCCACGCATCCGCATCACCGAAGAGGAGGGTGGCGCGGTGGCATCGCCTGCAGGAATCCAGTTGTAAAGTCTACTCACGAGGCAAAAATGCGCTGATGGTAAACCGTCTGGAGCCCAGTTGTTAACCAGAGAATACCTTGAGGCACTGAGACATCTGAAGAAGAAAAAACAAAGCTCCGGACAAGTTTTGATTTCAGAGGAAATCCGACTGGACATGAATACCAACGATGCCAAGGAGTATCTCGCACGGCGGGAGATACCTCAACTATTTGAGGTGAGAGATGGCGTGAGCTTTGTGGCGATGAGACGATACGTGCAGATTTGACGCTGAGATTTCAGCACAAAGATTCGTGTTACTTATCGACTCCAGAGTCAGAGTGACGGTAAAGATCTCTTTCTGATATGTAAAACATCGTGTTCTGGCTGATGGAGGTTTAAACGAGGAGAGAAACGCTGCTGACTTTAAAAAACTGCTTCAGTGTCTTTTTATAGTAATAATCGTACACAAACTGCAATTAAACCAAAAAGACAGTCCTCTCCTCCTTTGCGTAATTTGAAATAAATAATTTCAGCTGGAGACTGCATTCCTTTATCATGGAAATTCAAGATGAAAAGAACATTAAAAGTAATACATAATACATTTTTGAAGGAAAATTCAGTTATTGCAGCAAAGAATATGATGATATGATATTTGTAAAAAGAATAATAGCGAGACATTCGTGGTTGACAGAAACGAAAATACTACAAAGTATGAGAAGGTGCCTCTGAACTATACTGAAATCTCTACAGGATTATTGTACAATAAAAGGTAAAAAGTCCCATTAAGATGAAGACAGACAGCATATACTCTCAATTAAGCAGCATACACAAATATAAGTACCACTTATTTCCCTGAGGGGATAGTAAATTAGCTCATTCACTTAATTCGACTCAATCCTAAGTGTAGTGCGGCTAAAGTATGCAAGCATTCACTGCTTGTTTATTTACAGCCAGTTAAAATGACACTGAGCAGTGAAGTGACACATTATCTTCATCATCATCATAACTGCACTGTGATTTTATTGCTTCTCACATGAACATGTCATCATTATCAGCTAAATAAGCACATCCAATTGTTTTCAGTTGGGAGAAGCTTTAATTGTGTTTTCATGCTGCTGCTGCTGCTGCTGGTGGGAGTTGTCAGTGGGGAGGGTGGAGATGAGGAAGTCCCAGAGGAAGGTATTGTTTTAAAACATTCAGGGTCGAGGGGGCAAATATCACACAAACACACACTTGACTTGTGTTCTGGCACGGAGTTCGTTCTCACAGTCATCGCAGTGGTTGGCTTTCCTCCTCGACAATATCAGCCTGGCAAATAAACACAAGAGCCTGATGACCTGAATCCAATTTCATGGGCTTCTGACAAAATGAGATGTTTTGTTCCCCCGATGGAGCCGAGCCAAGCCAAGGCAATCAGATCTGCACTTCAAAACTTCTCCTCATTAAAAGGCGGGCTAATCACCGCCGCCACGCTGTCAGAGAGCAACACATTATAACACAGATGTAGAGAGATGCCAGAACAAACATCTCGTCATTTTCTCCCTCCAATGTTTTTTCCAGAGCCTGCTGACAGGCTTGATGTATTACCGGCCCGACGACCCCATCGACTACTTGGAGTGCTGTCTGAAGAAAGCCAGGGAACTCGGAGGACCAGACAAGGTGCGGTGGGATACCTTTGTGGGCCAGGAGAAGAAGTCTCTTCCTCCTCTCAACGGCAGCCAATCACGCAGGTCCCTCTTCAGAAATGGTGAGCAGAATGGTGAATGTAAAGTACACTGAAGCACTTTAGAGCTGAGACCATTAGGGAATTCATCGATTAGTCGATTCACCTGCAACAATTCTGATAACCAAATAATCGTTTAAATTGTGTTTCAAGCAAAAAAGCAGACACTAGTTAAATGTGAAGATTTCCTGCTTTAGTCTATTTCATATGATAGAAAATGTAATATCTTTGGGAACTGTACCAACAAAAGGCATTTTAAGACGTCATATCAGGCTCTAGAAATTTATGATGGGTCATTTTAAAAACTATTTTATGTCAATTTTTATGTCAGAGGTGTCGCGATATACCCATAGTGACGATAACCGTAATATCTAAAAAAAAGGAAATATCGATAACACGTTAATAATACACTTCATAATGATATTGTAACACATACTATTAACACCTAATATTGTGTAAACAATCCAGCGCTTCTTAAATCACGCTTTTATACAGTTATTGTTAGAGGCTCTCTCCGTCTCCCTACACTCGTAATTAATTTGCCAAAAAAGACACCAGACGCGCGATGAACAAAGTTAAAGATAATTTGAACTGATGGCAATTTTTTTTCAAACTTTCTATAGATATTGCAACAACGTTTTTTTCACAAATTATTTTGGCCGCAATAATCGTGTAGTGAAAATCTGATATGGTCACAGCCCTATGAAAGAATAAATTATGAAATAATTCCACAGATTCATCAAAAATGAACACAATCATTAGTTGCAGCACCAACACACAGAGAAAAAGCTGTTAGAAGCCATATTTATCTTTTGACTTCTTTCCCAGATGCTGGCAGCAGAACATCTTCCTCTCCTGCACAATCACAACTGGCTCCTTGTTTAAACAGGATGGGTGTTGACATTTCATTTGCCCCATTGTAGATTATGAGATAGGAAACTTGTTTTTCTGCAGCTACAGCACAAAGTGCAGCTGTGTGCATCGATACTCTCGGATAGATTTAGTTTCCAAAAAGTGCAGGAAGTATTTGTTGAGACACCAGAGTGCCCACAAACACAACGTAATAAAAAGTTTAAAAGCAACCACTGCTGCTGCTGCCAAACCTGTCAAACTGACATGTTCAAAAACAGAATCAAGTGTGCAGATCTCTGCCTTCAACATGCCTGTGCTGCCTTCACTGTGGGAGCCTGTTACAGTGCAGTAAAAGACAATTGAACGTGTGTTCCGTAGTTAACCATTCACATGAGAGGGTATACCAAACAACTCCCCATTCATCACTTATTTGAGCTGTTGACCTACCAATGCAGCAAGATGCAAAACCCATTTTGAATTTGCAGAGCAAAGTTGACTGTGGCTCTCATATGACAATGACATTTTCTGTTTGCACTGTTTTATTATCTCCGCCAGGAGTCGTGTGTGTATGTGTGTGTGTGTGTGTGTGTGTGTGTGTGTGTGTGCGCGTGTGCGCGCGCCTCTGGTCTGTCTACGGCTGATCTCGCAAACTGCTGCACCAAACTGCATACAATTTGTGGGTACTCACATGCTCAAGGACCTCTCATGGTTGCAGTGACTCACACTTTCTCAAAACACCTTTAATTTCCTGTTTGATACTGCCATTGATTGACTGCTGACTCCCGACCGGTAGCGGCCACAAGTGAGACGCAGTGGGGGAAACCAGTTTGCTCATTTTTATTGTTTTGGATGGTATGTTTGGCTATCAGCTCACCGAACTACCCGTACACACACTGCTGACTGCATTGCCGCCGCTCAGCTGCTGCTCTGCAGCAAGAGACATAGTTATTTTGTGCCTTTTTATTGGGCATCGACCTTACATTTACAGGTGTATTGTTGGAAAGAATTGACTTGAAGCCTAAATAAACATTTAAAGTCACGGTTACGCCCGTGAGACGAAGCAGAGCCGCTGCAGACGTTGATTCAAATGAGAGTGTATCTGTTGTGTGAGACGTGCGAGTGAAAAACACGTCTGATACACTTTCAGTCTAGAAGGGGGTTTAACCAATATTGGGTTGTGTGCATTTAATCAAACATTACAGCAGTGGTTGATGCAGACACACCTGGCAGAGATACTCAACTGAGTGCAACTTTCTACTGTAGTTAGGTCTACTGTATATTCAAACTTCTTTGTTTAATGGGTGAGAGCGTGACAGCAATGAGCACAGCACAGTAACTACCATGATAGAATAAAGTCACGTTTGTGTGGTTAAAAAAAAATGTTTTACATCTTTAAGCTTACAGGCACGTCACTCATAGCAATAATGCAGACGTGAACAGGTATTTGTTTTAAACAACTTCAAAGAGAAGAAGAGTTGAGGGCGGACTGCTTTGAGAAATTCTGATTTCGCCGAATTAGATGCCTGAAAGATGCCAGCTGCAGTGTTTAGCTGCTGGGAACTGCAACCTAATCAGGGATAGAGATTCCTGTGTCCCACAATTCCCCTCTTAGCTAAAAGCTGACGCTCAAATCTACCATGTTTCAAAACATTTACTGGAAGGGGATGCTGCGCTCGCCTCCTAAATTGTTCCAATCTCGGCCTGATTGACGTTTTAGTGTGTAAGAAATGTTAAAAAAGTAAGCCTTTGGATTCGGGCAGGGAGCATAAATTTCTATTCGCAACATTGAAAGAGCATCTCTGTTCCCTTAAATTAAAAAAAAAATCTATTTCCATCCCTGAGACATGTATTGTCATGAGTGAAAATGCATGATCAATACCATTCTCTCCCTTATAGTACAGTGTAAAGAGATGATATTGGTTCTGCATGTAAATAAAAGCAGCTCTGCTCCCGCGTAATTGCATGCAGTGACGATTTATTTGTTAAATGTGTTACAATCAATGCCTTCATCACCAGAGACAGCTGTATAATTACCAACCTGAATAGAGCGTTGACTTTATCACACTAAGATGGTTTCAGCTCAAATTTACTGTTTGATTGTTAACACAAACATGACTTGTTTTTGTTTTTTTGTGCTGAAATGTGATTTGCAGCGTATGAAATAATGTGACAAGTGCAACTTTAAAGTGACTGACGGAACATGATTATGATAATTAAGATATTTTGATAGTGAACTTCAGGCTTTTGAAAAAAAATCATCAATACTCCAGACAAAAGCAGACAAATTGTTTCTCATCTATACCTCTGTGTGTGTGTGTGTTACAGTGATGCCCGACAGTCCCAATTTCCCCTACAGACGGTATGACCGCCTCCCTCCCATCAGCCAGTTTTCCATCGAGAGCGACTCAGACCTGTCGGAGACGGCGGAGCTCATAGACGAGTACGAGGTGTTTGATCCATCCAGACCGCGACCCAAAGTCATCCTCGTCATCGGTAAAGGACCCGTGTACCCGACCGAAACACAGACATTAAAGCTAGAAACATCTGTGACCTTACACAGTGCAAGCGTGAGGAAGTTTTGAGGCAAAAATGTTTCCTCATCTGATGTTATAGATTTGAAGTTGCTCATGTGGATTCCTGCTGACTCATGTTTTCCATTAGATAAGACAAGTCAGTAAAGATCCTTTCATGTGTAAACAGATGGACACTCTAACCAGTGTCTCTTTAATGCTTCTGGTGAAAGCTTTATCCATTTATATAAAAGGCTCAACACATATACAAAGTTTATATTTGCCTCGTTGATAATCTAAAAATAAATATCCTGGATGGGAATCTAGTCGGGGAGTGCGTGTGAGTGTGTGTGTGTGTGTGTGTGTGTGTGTGTGTGTGTGCATTAACTGTGTGTTTTTCCTGGTATTTTAAAAAGTAGCCCCGCCTCTCTCTGTTGGTATCAGCGGGATAGATCTCGTTGCATGTCACTGACTGCAGACACTCATGCTCTCCTAATCTGATTTCCTTGATGGGTTGGCATTAACCTGTTAAATAGTGTCATTATTCTTATGAATTAAGCACGGCAGCTGCACAATGAAGTAATGACACAGGTTGAGCTGGACTGAAAAAAAGGCTGCTATTTATAAACCCTCTTTAAAATAGTTAATTCAAGTTACTTCGATGTCTGTTAAAAGCTTTTAAAAACGTCCTGACAGCCCTTCTGCCGCAGTATGTTTCAATTTTTGGCGTGTACCCGGGATGTTCGCTCTCTCTGTGGTGTGGTTGATGGTTATTTGTCCTCGCAGCACAAAGCCAGCTCCTATCTCGTCTCCGTGAGCACATTGCGCCCTGTTTCAAAAGGAAAACGGGATGGCAGCAGCTGTCATCTCTGTGGAGGATCATGGCAAATGCTATGTCAGTCAGGTTTGCAGGGATAGAGACGGACTGACAAAGATGCGTGTGGTCGGGAGGAGGCTGGGTCAAACATTACGAAATACTCAGATGTAAGGTCAAAGTGCATATTTGCTGAATACATACTGGAGTATCTCTCTGATCCTCCCACCCCTTCTCTCTCCTGCAAAACGTTCACTTTATCTTTTCTAATACACAACGTCACAACAATAATTTGTTAACTTTATGGGCCTCTTTCATAAGACAACATGATCATTGAAGAAAAATTCAGGTACAGTCAATATCATGTGCAACGGCTCACAATGCTTACTTACATCACCCCCAAATTGACCGTTTGTATATCAGTTACTCACCCCGTGTTACCGTCAACTCTTAAAGGACACGTGGGTTTTCTCGCATGTCTCCACTGGGAACAAAGAATCAAAAAACTGAGAAAAGTTTTGATATACATTTATTGGCTGAAATATTACTTAAAACTGAAATAAGCTATAACGTTATAAGTTGCACCTGTGCACGTCAAAATGTCTATGATTATAAACCCCCAACTATAAAATGATTTTTTTTCTCTTTTTACACAATTATGAGCATTAGTTAAGATTCAGTTAAAGGACAGATTACAATAACTTTACTGTAACATGGCCGTCTAAAATAAACTTGGGTGCACACTCTTCTCTTCATCCCAACAAAAACGTTTCTGACAGTGAGACCACGATGAAATAAGTTAATCACAGAGCTTTGTTCTTCGACTTATTTCACTTCACACCGGCCTGACTTTTAACCAGGAGCAATTCTGGAGCAGTTGACATTTCTGTTGTAACAGTGGCATTTCTAAAAATCCTGGAATGAAACACAGTGAAAGCAGCTTTTACAGGCCTTTCACAAACTGACAGCTCGTATAGTATGTCTTTCTTGTATCTATAAGATACTATCGCAAATGACTAGATGGGCAACTTAATTCCAAAATATCAATTTTTTGTGTTGTTGTTTTTACTTTTAGAGATATTATTATAATTTTATGTGTACAATTTGGTTGCACTAAAATGTTAAGAAAAGGGCATATATTCATAATTATGTTTTACCAAACTATCCAGCATCAAGCTGAGAGCTATCCTCTCCTGTTGTCGCTCCTCTGAACATCCTTGTTCCTGTTGAAATATAGAGATTGTAGAGAAAACGATTTGGTAGCAAATGTAGGAGGTTCACACATACCTGTTTCTCTCATCCACCCCCACATGCCCTTCTCCCTCGCAAAACACACAGGCAGCAACACACAGTCACGCAGAGAGATACATGTAGTCACAAATATGCAAACACAAGCAGAGCCATGCACACACACACACACACACACACACACACACACACACACACACACACACACAAACTCTCACATAGTCTGGGTTTCTCTCACAAATACACACATGCGCCCACGCTAACACCCACACACACAGTGTTTCACACTCACACAGATACATTTTCACACAGATGACAAACTCTCTCCCAAAACATCAACAGCTCTTCCTCTGTGCCTAGGTGGCCCCGGCAGCGGCAAGGGAACACAAAGCCTGAAGATTGCCGAGCGCTATGGCTTCCAGTACATGTCCGTGGGCGAGCTGCTGAGGAAGAAGATGATCCACAACGCCACCAGCAATAGAAAGTGGAGCCTGATCGCTAAAATCATCACCAACGGAGAGCTGGCACCACAGGTAGCAGAGAAACAGAGAAAGTGTGTGTGTGTGTGTGTGTGTGTGTGTGTGTGTGTGTGTGTGTGTGTGTGTGTGTGTGTGTGTGTAAAATATGAGAGGAGTGTCCAGTCACTAGCAGGTCGTTATCACAGCGTGCATGTAAGAAGGGACTAATTTGCAGCATGTGTGCTGCAGAGAGGGACGCTCCTCTGTCTTATTAGCATCCTTGTTTTCAAGATAATGACTCTGCTTGGAAGAAAATGAGCACAGACCCCCTGTGGTTATTTGTGCTTTAATTCATTCAAACACTGTGTACGAAACGTATATGATGCCTTTACACTTCGCAGATCAATATATGTATGAAATTAAGACTACCAGGTTGATTTTTCATGTTTAAGAGAAGTGATTCTGGTTGTCTGGGTACATTTGGATTAACATAATGAAAACCCCTGAGAGGGGGGTCTTCATACATGATACGTTGGTGATGCAGTGGGGTACAAGGCTGTAACACCAACACCGAGCCCCCACCTGCTTAGCGACTGCCAGTTCTTTGCTCGTGTCTCCTTGTGAATTATCTTTAATAACTGCCCACCTCTTCATTTATCATCCTTTCCTTGCATGTCTGGCACAACATTGCATCTACCATCTGGCCTGGTTCACCAGAGGTCAGTCCAGCAACCAGTGAGCATAAACAGCAAAGTAGGCCAAGCTGAAGACATATCAGATATGAAGAAGTGACTTATGTGTCTGTTGAGCATTTCATTTCCTGCCATTGATAGTTTAGCAAAGCAGAGGAGAATTTGGTTTCATAATGATTCTGTATGTAACGATGAGAGGAAAAGGCAAAATACTTCTGTGTATGAGTGTTGCAGAAGCTTTAAGCAGGAGCCCCGATGGCAGCGGTGCTGGTGTAAACATTGTTTTATGATGTGTTGAGTGACATATTACTGATTCACAGCTTGTTGGTTTAGTTTAGGTTACATAGATTTTACTCTCCAACCTTTATACCATATGACCCAAAAGGATTTATCGATCATCAGTTTAATTAAGTGGATGTCAAAGGAATAGTTTGACATTTCCTACTGAGAGTTAGATGGGAAGATCAATAATCTTTGTCTGTTTATAATATGAAACTACAGATGGAGGACATTCAGTTTGACTTGACATAAAGACCAGAAACAGGGTGAATCAAACACCCTGGCGAGAAATAATCCTCCCATAAAACCACAGCTTGTCTTTTTACACGTCGGTTTTTGTACAGATTTAACAAACAAGATGTAGAGTGTTGATCAGTGAGCTTTACAGGTGCAGGTAGGTGGATATTGTGCCTTTGGACTGAGCCAAGCCAGCTGCTTCTGTTTACTGTCTTTATGCTCAGCTAACCGGCTTCATATTAAGCATACAAACATGAGAGTGGTGACAATCTTTTTACCTCGTTTTCAGGCAAAAGAGCAAATAAAAGTATTTCCCAACTATTCCTTTAAACACATATTTCTATAATTTAAAATGTTTCTCTTTGTAAGTAGACTGGAAAAAAAGACATCCATGCGTTTCTTCTTGTAGCCTGGAGGTTCTGTAACTGTGCTCAGCTGTGCAGTCTCTCAAGTGAGAAATGGAAAAGTGCATTCGAAATAGCAAACACACAGAAATACATCATGGACACTCTGTCAACTGCCACATCAACTTGGAGTTCTTGCCGTTTGTCTGTAACCCACTGCAAGGTCATATGACTCAGTATTTATCTGCACTTGTTCCCTCAGAAATCCCACAGGTCTCAACATAAGAGGACCTTGGATTTTTGACTGTCTGGTCTAAAATTAAAGACTATTAGTACATACTGTACATATCCACAGACTGTGGAAAAAACGTCATGTTGAGATGGTTCAGCAGGATCCACTGCCTTGTAAAAAGTAATCTAAAGACCCAATTATACCCTTTAAAATGACAGTTGTTGAATTTTAGCACTTGCTGATGATTTTTTGTCTACTTGTTTCTTTTTTCTGTAAAGAATAGCAGTGTAACAAAACCTGTGTGCTAATTCCACACTAGATACTACATGTATATACTGTAATATGCTAAACCAATTGCTGCAGCAGCATCTAGTGTACCTGCATGAAGTTAATGTACTTTAACATTTTGCATTTACAGGAAATAATATAGTAAGTGCACCAGTGGACATCAATCAAACTACAATTTTGGAAAAACAATTAAACTTCACAAAGAGAAAGTAAAATGTTTTTTTATCAAAGATTTATTAATTATTATTTAGCTTTTGCTGTCTCTCTCCCACCAGCAATTAGCTTCATACTGTAGCTGTTAGTAGCTTCTCCATTTCCTTTGTGATTTGCGTCAAGAGCACTCTAACATCTAAAGCTGCTCACTTTTCCAATGTGACCGCACTTCAACTAGATTCGTTGGTCATTTTTGACCTTAGAAACATCAGTTGACAAAACAGACTCAACTCAAGGTTCACTTCTTGACTTTTGACCCTAACAGCAGCAGGGTGGAGCTCCTGTTATAATATTGAATATAATCAAACGTATCATTAGTTCAAGCACCTCTTCAACTAGTCTAAATTTGAGTGCACTATGTGGTGATATTTACACATGTACTCAGTGGTGAATTTGCAGATGGGTTACGCAGCTTTTGCGCCCGTTCAATCTGCACCTGCAAAGGGTGAAATGCACCCATAACTGCGCTACCAGGCAAATAGCATTCCTGTGCCCCTGTGCTATTTGCAGTGTTACATTTAAGCATACATTTGGCGCAAAAATGGCCCCCCTTTCTATTGCGTGTGTGAAATCGGACGTGCAAATTTTCAAAGAATGAATTACGGCACAAATAGGCCCATAACGTCTTGCAGCTGAGGGCTATTTTTTGCGTCTGATTAAAAATGATTCATATGGCAAAGTATAAATGTTGGCTTTGCGCTAACTACACAGTAGGCAGAACGATGTAGAAAATGATTATACAAAATGTTCAGACCGCGAAGTGCAGAGACATTCCACAAAACTTCAGGCAAGGAATTGATTGTGTCAGAGAGAAACTGTCTGCCAGTGATGATGGTGTTTTCCAAAGGCACACCTTAAGAATGAAGAAGAAGATGGCATGATTTGAAGCGGATGACAAAATAGATAATATCATTCAATGCTGCCATTACCACTGCAAAGTCTTGGCGTGACACCCCTCATAAATGTGCTTCAGTTACCACCAACTTCCTGAAGATGCCAAAAATGTCACTGTAACTGCGTGTGGCTATTAATAATAATAATAATAATACATTTTATTTTTATAGCGCTGATCTTTGTGAATTGGACTGTTTTTTGATGCTCATTTGCATATAATGAGGATAATATTGCACCAAATGTACGCATACTATGTAATTTAAATGTGTGCAAATAGCACAGGAGAGCCGAGTCACTATTCGTTTGGCAGCTAAGTTATGGGTGCATTTCATTCATTTCATTGCTTTGAGAATTACTTTCTTTTTGTCTTATTTGTGCAGATTTAGCGGCCGCAAAAGCCGGGTAATCCCTCTGTGAATTCACCACTGAGGGATTACCAGTAAAAATTCTGTGGAGTAAAAAAAAAAAAGTAGTGTCAATAGCGTGTACCCTGCTTTTTAATAAAATCCCACAATGTATTGTGTTACATTTGTTAGACTGTTCAGGACCCTTATAGGGACCGGCATTGGAAATAAGCAGGATAGCTATAACTGCCGTGATACATTGCATTGGAAAATTGTTGTGTGATTCTGCACGTATGTTGTATTCGTGCCTACCAAATAAATAGGAAATTAATGAATTAACTACAGAGTGTTTATTATATAGGGAGAAGTGAATGAAACATTTTGGATGCAACTTTGGTGATGATGCTGTCCAGCTACTGTAGGTTTGCTGGTATAGTGCTGTAAATAGATCGGCACTTTGGCGGTCAGAGATAATTGTTTGACTCTAGCATTCCTGTGAGAGCTCAGAAATCCAGCCATGCAGTGGATCAGAGGGCTTTTCTCAGATAAGCTTTTCTCATTTTACCTTACACTACATTAATCTGTTCGATGGAATCTAGAAGAGCTTTAATCTCTGTGTAGTCTGTCGCGCTGCTGCTTCTATTCTGTCTGTGGAGGGAAATTAAACGTCTGTGTTACTCGGCGTTCGCTACGGATGTTATTTTTAGATCTGAGCATTGCTCATGTATCTCCGCCATATCGTATGATGCGTTCAGCTCGAGGACATACATTAGAACATGTTGACCTCCGGCCACGAGGAAGTAATTGATGCTAAACGATCCTGGCACTCTGTGGCCTCAGGTGCAATCAAGACAGTTTTTCTGCCGAATTCAGATACATTAAAGTACAATTGGATAAACAAATGAATTATATTGCGGAATTTTCCAATGTGTTGTCATAGTTTTCCATTTACCTTCTTTATGACTCTGAATCAGCTACTCATTATTCATTATCAAAGGGTTTTAACTAATCTACAACCTTGATGAATCTGGGAATTGCTACAATAAACTCACCTCCTCCTTTATACTCCCGCTCGAAAAGCAGATTATAATTACAACAATAAACTTCTTTGCTTTATAATTCGTAGCTGAAATGTCCTGCGACAACCAGTTGCTCATTTAGAGAACTGCCCACATTGTTAAGCATTTAAAATGGCATAAAGTAAAGTGAAATGTGAGTTAGGAAAGACAGAATTTCAATCAACAGTTATTTGTATTTTTGGAACTCCAAATTAATCCCCTGCCGGTGATTGTCTTGTTTATTGCTCTTTTGACATTTACATGTAATTATGGATCCTGTTGCTTTCGCTGTTTTCCAGGAGACAACAATAACTGAGATAAAGCAGAAGATCATGAAGATCCCAGATGCCAACGGTATCGTCATAGATGGGTTCCCTCGAGACGTGGGACAGGCCTTGTCCTTTGAAGACCAGGTGAGTTCAGGTTTATTCATAAACAGAGGATTACCTCTTAAGGCCTTTTCATACTTTGCCCGGATGCTTGAGTCCATACTAAGATATCTTTACGTTACATCAGTGAGTTCTGCGGCTTTTCAGATGCTTGCTGACATCGGTAAATATTTAGATTTAATAATGTTTTAGATTTTTTGTTTTCTTTTGGCCAAGAATGTTGAATATCTTCTTCAGTCCTAGACTCTTGACCTCATCTGCAGACCCCTCCTATCCGCAATCATTTCAATTGTACGCGATAGCAGCCACCATTAATGTGCCATTTAGAAACATTGTTCAACAGCATATGGAGCAGCTGGCTGTGACATTTAGTGCAGACTACGCGGAACAACATTTTGTGCCGAGTTTAAAACCGGTTTTCAAGACTTCACCCGAGTTAGATATCAATGTTCACTCTCAACAAGTTTCAGAGTCCAACACACACAATGAGCTATTCAGGTACGAACCAAATATGTAAATAAGTTGGTCGCACACCACCGCCAGAGTTTGGTGTATTTGATATCAGATGCTGCCTCAGGTTCACTGTCAGGGAATTTAAACTCTTTGATAAGTTGTAAATATTGAATCAGTTTTAAAGTTTATCCAAAAAGTTTAGTTTTATATAACTGATGACTGTACATTTAGATTGTATGGAGCAATGCACCTTCATTGTTTTATTCTCTCACTGATGTATTGACTCTATATTGTTATTGGCTGGATATTATTTGCATCTGAAATATGAGCTATGAATCAGTCAGTGTGCTTGCAACGTCAGCTGGACTGTTTGTCTACTGTGTAATATTTCCTGCAAGTATTGACTTGCATCTCACGGTGTTCGTGCTCACTAGGCCTGAAGCACACGCGTTTCAGCTGCTGCTCACGTATTCAACAGTGAAACATCGGTTTTCCATTCCGCTGCCCAGTCAATGCTTCGTGATCCTGAAGGTAGCGGCACACTGAGGAAGGACTCCGCCCTTTGACTGGCAGACTGGCTCACAATCTGTGTTGTCAAGCCTCGACTGAAGTGTCCCTGAGCAAGCCTTGAAATACCGAACAGCTGTTGACTCGCTCTGGATGTTTTTGACCCGTTACCTGAGGATCAATAAAACACCACCTGCCAGTTTGGCAAAACATGAAAAAAAGAGTTAAATGAAGAGTCAGGTCCTGTAAATAAGCAACGCAAGGACGATAAACGACGAATGGCTGCTGTACAAAATGTTAAACAGTGTTTTTGTCTAAGCTGGAGCCCACTAAGTGAAATGTATCTTTCAAAGTTGAGTGGTCAATTATGTGACACAACGGTCGATTGCTTTTAGAAAGATTGATTATCTTTCGCACATTTGAACTCACTTAACATTCATCAACTTGTAAATGAGCACTGAATGACTGTTGGAGTGGTTGGGGAATGGTTTGGGGTCTATCAGGTCAGCGTGGATTAAGATTGACTTTATGATCCGGTCATTTTAGCTGCATTACAGGGAACGACAGAGAAGGTCATTAGGGTCTCAAGTCCCATTAACAGGAATCACAGTCCAGGAGGTGAATATTTTCCCTGCACCAGAGTTAGTCATTCGGCAGAGTGGTGCGTGATTCATGAGAATGTTTTGCAGGGAAAGCAAGTCGCCGTATTATTATTCAGTTTGGTTTAAATATAATATCACTGATTGGTCTGATTGTGATTGCATTGACTTTCTGTGTAATTATTGCTCCCAAATTACTGAATTCGTGATTGCTTTTCTCACTAAATTTGCTGGAATGTTTGTTGTTTTTGTGTTTGCGATAAATTGCTGAATTATTCAAGCAAGATTTTTTTTTAAATGAGGATTCTGTTAAGAAAGTATTGATATGTTGATATGACAGATATTTATGATTTGGGCTGTTTGGTCTGCTAGCATGTCCAGTTAACTAGCGAGGATGTTGAACTGATATCTGAGTTTCTTTCCCCCTTAAATTCAGTCTGTAAGGTAAGCACCTTAAAGGTAAGCACTGCCTAAAAGCCTCATGAATCAAAAGCTTAGTTTTAATCAATTTTAGAATCTCTGTTCAAATAAGGTTTTAATTGTCTTGTTGACTTTTTATAAATATTAAAAAAAAAACTAATAAGGTAAATGAATGAATCAGGATGAGCCATATTTTGAGTTGTGATTCAAACAATTAAGTCAGATTCATCCACTGCAGGCATGATGGAGATTAGCATTAACACTCTTTAAATGCTGTTTTCTTTGTGCATATTTATTTAGGTTTCCTTCAATCAAATAGGTGTGGTGGGTGATTAAGATGTACAATATTTAACTACTGTAACTAATTCTTCTATTTCTTTACTTCCATTTCCTTTACATAACAAGTTGGCATCATTTTCCTCCACATTTGTGTATGTTTGTATCAGAAATAGTCCTGTACTTTGAATCCTCCTGGCCTACCTGATCTATTGCAAAGCAAACTGATGTAGGCATTGTGTCTGGTTTCTTTGGCTCATAACACTAACCACTGTGGACGGCTAACCTTCTCTCGTGTTTTTGTTAAAGTCTCTCGTCTCTCCTGTGTAATTGTTATATTCTCTCCCTCTTTTTGTAAAGAGACCAAGTCTAATGAGATCTTGTAATGTGGTGTCTGGTGTCTGAAGGTCCACCTCGTCTGACAGCATGTTCCAGTTAGTGCATGTTTTCTGTCTGAAAGCTGCACGAGGAACCCAGGCAAAGAAACAAGATGATACGTGTGGCTGGCTCATGTACAGAGAGAGGGATCTCTAAACAGACAACGCTCACACAATCACGCACCCCACTTCTCATTGATAGGACTCACAAATCAGCAGATCAGATGTGATTACCTTCCTTTGGGGCGTCTCCACATCAGCTGAGGCTGTAAATAGAAAATAAACAGACAGTTAGTGGCTAACTCACTAACAGGCATTTCCACATTCAAGGAGCCTGGAAGTCTCATAATTAAAATGTAGCTTGATATCTCATCTTATAATTTGGTAAATCACATTTCGTAATAGATAACCTCAGAATTAAATTCAGCTGAAAAGATTTTTCTTTTATTGTCACGATGTTATTTTAATTGTTGCATAAAAGGATTGCTGAAAGGGTTGATGACAGTTTGTAAATGGAACCCGGGGGTTAGATAAGGACCAGAGGAAGTTCACTGGAGATGAAATCACGTAGATAACACATGTATACAGTCGTGTGTTATTACCGTGTCCCGGCAACCGCTTAAAGAAAAGGCTCATACTGACGTTGGTGATTGCACGGGAGATGATGACCGCTCAGCCAATAATGCACAGATACAGAAGCACTGGGATTTACAATTAGAATTAGGTGGCAACTTTATTAAAGGAGCTTTTGTGCAGTTTAGGAGCAAAGAGAATAAATAACAGTACTATATAACAGTAGAACACTTAAGACTTGGACTCTTAACAGACAGACGTAAAGAAGAAGAGGAAGCTGAGACGATGACAGAGAAGACATTGTGAATAAAGATGAAGGGCTGAGACAGATGAAGAGGGATAGAAAGTAACACTCAGCTACAAAGTCACAGAGAGTCTGGAATCCTGATCTGAAGATGGGTGAAACTAGAGACACTTGGATTCTTGCGAAGCAAATTAGTGCTGGTTCTAATAATCTGACACATTACTAGTTGTGGTACAACATGGGTGTTGTTTTAAACATTAACAATCTGATTTATTTAGAATCAGTTCAAGAGATGTTGATTCAAGTTTTGTGTATTCTGAAGTAGGATAAATATTGGAGCCATTTTTTACAAGCCGCATATCTTCAGGACATTCTGATACTCAAGCAAACTAATTAAGGAGAAAATTAACTTTGTTCGAGACCCGTCTCTGTCTCAGCAACACTCGGGTGAGCTCTGGAGCTAGTCTAGCCAAACATGTTCAAATTATAAGCTACCGTCATCTAACGTTCGCAAGCGCCGTAACTAACTAATTTCCACGATGCTAAATATGGCTGTTAGCTGTGAAAAAATAAATGGCCTATTAGACCACGCCCACGTAGGGGACAGGAAGAGTATATCATTTTACACCATTGGCTTAACTTGTAATGCCTCGTCTTTTGTTGTGGAGCATCTCTGGTGATTTGCCTTATCTCTCAGATAGCAGTCTCTGCTTTTGTGACTCCACTTTTCTTCTAGCTTGATTCTTTTACAATAACTTTGGTGTGACTATTGTTTAAAGTAGCTCATCTTCACAATTGCTTCCAGTAGACCTCATGGGCCCACTGCAGTCTTCCACCTTTGCGGAAAGTGTGTTTAGCATTTTTAATGAATGTGGTCAAGCTTGAATACACATCATTGAAGCACAAACCATTTCCCTCTGCAGAGCTGCAGTCCACAGAATATTTGCGGAGACCTTCAAAGGGTTAAATCTGATTGAGTGATTCATTGACTTTCTAATTGAATCTCAAACACACTTGCTGCTACTTGAAGCATCATGTAATTCATATTCTAGAAGGTTCAGTGCTTTATTTTGCATACCATATTCCCCAGCACTGAGCTCTAAGTGATCCTCTGGGAACCTGCAGCATCCATTTTCATTAGTCTCCCCTCACCCCATGCAGCTACTTTGCCCTTTACAACATCACAGCAGCCATTTATAAGGCGCTCCCGTGGGACGCCATCCGTCCTCTTCCTCTTTATAGCGGCCCGGTGAGACCGTCCAACCCTCCATTCTTCCCTCCAGGCTTTTTAAATCCACTCCTATCGACTACGAAGGTGTCAGTCCGTCTATTCAACCCTGTCAATTTACCTGTGTATGTCTAAATCCACAACACACACAAACACACACACACACACACACACGTCTATTTTAGCAATTAATCAATCTTATAGTTGCTTATCACGGAAAATGACCGAACATGCTTTAGTTCCTGCCACTCAAATATGAGGATTTGTTATATATCATTGTAATTTAAATATCTTTGGGTTTTTGACAAAACAATGAAAATAGTTGTAATACAATGCCAATTGGCTTACGTTTGTGACTGATGAGTCAGTTTGCAGCTTGTAGCTGTCATCTTGTCTTTTAATTATTCATCCATCATGATGGCTTTAACAAAGAGGACAAAACAGAGCAGCAGCTACGTTGCTTTGGAGGCTCTTGCGGACGCCATAACTCTCTCTGCACATTCCTCTCAGAGAGAAGTCAACATTTTGCTTTGAGAAGAATTGCTTACTGCATATTGCAAATGCACTTGGCTTAATCTACCCCCTCCTGCGAGACCGACATTTCTGGAGGCTTACAAAGGCAAGTTGCAAAGACAGTAATGTTATGTAATTCTAATTTTAGCAAGCTAACAAAGCTTGCATGTTTGTAAGAGGAAGAAAAAAAGTTTTCACTCCTCAGGAAAGTTGCACCTAGATACATATCCAGTAACAATAAGCATGAAAAGCATAAAGGTGACATTTGCAAAGATCTGTGCAGGTTACAGTTGAAGATCGAGGTCCATCCTTTGTTAACATCACAGACGACAGCCTTTCTGGTTACTTTGGGACAAAATTCACTAAAATAATCGTAATAGAAGTGTGGGTTAAAGGGAGATTATTTTAATATAAATGCCAATGTTACTGTCCCAGTGACAGTCTAGAAAGTTATGACGATGTTCTTGTGAAGATACTGAAGTGAGGCTGAAATAATCAGTCGATTATTCAATTAAATTAGATGATCGTCAGAAAACAAACCTGCAACAATTTTGATAATCGATTATTCGCTTAAGTCCTTTTTGAAGAAACGTTTTTCCTTATCTGAATCCTCTTTGGACAGAGGGTGTCTAATATTCTGGACAGATTGCAAAGCCCCTTGAGGCAAGGTTGTGATTTGTGATATTGGGCCATGTAAATAAAATTGACTTGACTTGTTGTTCTCCATGAGAACTGTTGGGAGAAGGAGAGAAAACGACCCCAGAACTCTGGTTCATGGAGACAGATGGAGACGAGTGAGAGTCAGCAGCACCACATGCGTAGAAAGGCCGAGCAGAACGAAAGGCAAACAGCAGTCCGTACTGACGCCAGGAATCAGTTTATTTAATCAACAGCAGATTTAACTGGATCAATTTCAGGAAAGAGTCCATCGTGATTAACTAAAGTTGGAACAGCTGTTTGTTGTCTTCTTTTATGCAGGTCTTCTTCACCAAACCAAATACAAAACTTGGTACAGACATCTATACATAGTGGTCCCCACCGAACATGATAAACTATATAAGTGAATGTGTAAATTCCTCAAACGCTAAAAGGTATATCACGACTATATTTTGTAAGTGACATGATCGGTATCATCAAGTTTACATTTAGCTTCACAGAGGACATTTCAGCATTTTGGTGCTTGAATCTAATTTAGTTCAACATCCCAGAAGGGTATTAACTGTTGTGTTTGGCACAAGAGTCCAGTAAACATTACCTTTATTAGCACTCTCTCTGTGTGTGTGTGTGTGTGTGTGTGTGTGTGTGTGTGTGTGTGTGTGTGCGTGTGCGTGTGCGTCAGTTTATACCACATGCTTCCTGGCCTTTAAGCTAGAGAGATAGCGTCACCGACAGAACTGCAGGCATTAAAACTGTTTCTGAAAATAGATGCTGTTATGTGATGCGATGATTATACATTTCTGGAGACGTTTTAAATCTAATAATGCTTTCTTGTTACAAAACGGCAGCCGGCATCTGATGGCTGCACTACATTAACAGCACAGCTGGAGAAAAATCACAATGGGTATGAGTGTTCATGTCATTGTGGAAATAGAAACTTTGATTTGCAAGACTGTTGCCGAGTGGTTTGTGCATCTATAAACAACCACATCTGAGCCATTTTTGTCTCTGGGTGTGTGCCAGACTCTGGTGTGTTCATTGAGTGCATTTCATCTCACAAAGCAGGGAAACAAACAACAGAGAATGAATCGTATTAAAGAGAAGTTCTTAGTGGTGGTGAGCTGGATGACTAGTTGTCAGGTTCAAGATGAGGAGAGCATTTAACACTCTTTCCTCTTTATAAAACGACTGGCCTCAACTTAAGAGGTCACAGCCATAGAAACTGAGTTATTTGCCCTTTGATGCTGCTTTGTATTCAATAGATAACATCATCATCATTCACTGATCTTTAAATAGCCAACGCGCAGTTCAGACTGTTTACTCCGGCGTACTCGTTGGTTACTAAGGAATGCTTTTGTGTTTTGGACTTTGTAATAACAGAAGCGGCCAAGCTTATTGTTGTTTCACAAATTAAATCTCCATTTCTCAGTCAGCGCTGCTGCTGGTGCCTGACCTTTTCCCTCAAATTAGAATAGCCAGTGTGTATTTTCTTGCCATCATATCTCGACAACAGGCCTGTCGTAGCTATTACACAATCTCCTGATTGCAGTAGTTTGAGCTGTTTGTAATATATATCCAATCTCTTTTGACCTTACCGACAATTAAGTCTTTTTTTCTGGTGCGAATTGCATTTTTGACATTTTGACCTGAGCGCATTGAATTAAAAAATGAGACTGACCTTGAGCTCAATCTCCGGCTGCTAAGTTTGTAGCTCTGAAACGGGTCAGATCATGAACATCGCATGTAAATGAAGGTTTATCCGAGTGCTCAAAGGTTTGGGCACTCGTGGTGCGTGACGCGTGGTAATGTTCCACGCGTCTTTCTCTCTCCCGGCAGATCTGCACTCCTGACCTGGTGGTGTTTCTGGCCTGCACCAACCACCGCTTGAAGGAGAGGCTGCAGAAACGAGCCGAGCAGCAGGGACGACCGGATGACAACCCCAAAGCTATCGACCGCCGCCTGACCAACTTCAAACAAAACACCATTCCTCTGGTCAAATACTTCCAGGAGAGGGGCCTTATCGTCACAGTAAGTCATGTGGGATAGTACGCATGTCTGTATTTGAATAGAGACAAGTGATGATATACAATTTCAATTCTTTCAGTTATGATATACAACATCAATTTGTATTTATATAGCTTTAAATCATAACAGTTATCTGTTATCTCATGACACTTAGACCTTAATCCATTACTGACCCAGCATTCCCTCATGAGCGACAGTGGCAAAAAAAAAAATCCCAGTGAGACGGAAGTTAGTAGCGCATGAAGCAAAAAAAGATTGTATTTCTAAGTATAAAGTTACCGGGATTTTCCCTCCCTCGAGGATGTAAAAGTAAAAGTGAAAATGGACTTAATGACTCTGGGACTCTGCAAATTAAATCTTTCATTGCAGAAACGTATAGTTCCTCTTATGTAATATCCTTTCCAATTTATTTTGGAATACTTTTTATACTCTGCTTATTGCGTTCTGGTCTGACCTGGTCTCTCCCTTTGCTCTGTTGTTTCATCATAGTTTACAGGTCATAAATCTCACATGTTAAGCTTTCAAAGTGTTTCCTCCTCCAGCATAAAACATAATCGAAACATAATTGACAATGCCGTTTTGTTGCTTAATGTAATGTAGTGTAAATGCGCAGTTGCGGGTTGCATTTATAGACTATCAATTGTTGGTTTAGAAGATAAACATGTTTGTTCTGTGCTGTAGTTTTATCTGTAGTTTATGGTCAACTGACACGTTCAGATATCACAAAGTTATCAGCACAGAGCTGTAAATCGTTAATCAGTTGACTTATAAACAACAGAAATAACATTTAAAGCTCTTAAAACAAACCAAGATCTCTTACAGGTATAATGTCACACTGCAACTTGGCGTGTTGATTTTGTAGAGACACCTTGGGTATAACCAATTTCCTCTCCCGTTACCTGTGAGTGAAAGAAGTCTGCAGTACTCTTGAGTGATAAGAACGTTCTGAGAACTTATCGATGGATTGTCCCTCCTGTAAATTGCAGTTGCTACTCTCTTTGTGGTGCTGCAGCGTCGATACAGACATGCAGCGTCCCTTCCCCTCTACTACTTACTCGTCAAATCGTTATTGCAATCACGCAGACATGACACCTCAGAAAACAAAGGTTGGCTCAGTCTGAAAAAAACAAAAAAGTATCGATATTTCTATCTATATTTGCAGCAGATGTGTGGATGATGGTATGATGAGAGAGTTTGCTTTGTTTCTACCAATATCTGCAGAAGAAGTGTGTCTTGTCCTTAAGCTCTTGAGCTTCTCAACAACAAGACATTGTTTTATGGCACATTTAAGGGCTTTAGATTGTAAGTGCATTGTGTTTGTGGGTTAATGAGCGTGAAAGGATTCTTATATATGTTCTTATATTTATTTTATCTAAGTATCCCAATCTTACAAAAGTTTAAAACCTAACAAACAGGCAGATGAGACAATCAGACTATCCACAAAAACTGATTTATTTTCCTATAGTCTGTCTGTTAACCACCAGCACAAATTCCTCCTTGTGATTCCTAAATCTACATGAATGTCATTGGAGACATTGAGTTGCTGATGGTAAATGGAAAAATGGTAAATGGACTGTACTTGTGTAGCACTTTTCCAGTCTTCCGACCACTCAAAGCGCTTTAACACTACATGTCATTCACACATGCAAGGTGCCACCTGCCCATCAGGACTCTAACTATCCATTCACACCTAATCATACACCGCAGAAACAGCCTGTGGGAGCAATTTAAGGTTAAGTGTCTTGCCCAAGGACACATCGACATAAACTAGCAATTCCTCTGATTGAAGGACGACCCTGCTCTACCACTGTGGCTCAGTGGTAGAGCAGGGAACCTTCCACTATCTTTCGGTTAAATTGTTCTGTTTTCTAAACCAGTCATTTCCAAAGACTGGGGTTCGCAAGAGATGTTAGAGAGTCACCAAATAAATTGACTTAACATCTATATCTGCAATAGACCTTTGAGCCACACGAGGGAGCCTGAATGTTCGTATTGATCTGATGACCGTAGCCTACTTATAGCATTGAATCTAATATGAAAGGCTAGCGCGCATTCTGCTGCTGAGAGTTAGTAAAAATAATGAGTTTTCACTAATAACAAAGTTGTGATGAAACGTGTATATATATATTTTCAAAATGGCTGTTTATATTTAAGATAATATCAGGTGATAATTGGAAATGGCAGTCAGGGACAAATTCACTCTGCTAACGACATATAAATAAGGTCTATTGTGAATTGGGTCGCGATGGTTGTGGTTGTGATGGTGAAACACTGATCTAAACTGTCCTCTAATGAACTAAAACAAAACACAAATGTAGTGAACAGTATCTAGTCCGTCTGAGCACAAACACCGATTTTTAAGATAACAATAACGATTAGATGAGTCTCTCCTGCTTATCATTTATTAAGACTCAGTTGTTCTCTGAGGCTTGAATGCTTTCGCTCAGCAAAAGACTTTTGTATGAGAATACTCCTTTCATTTTCAATGTCTCGTCCAATAAAGGAAGGCATAAGTTTCTTAAGGAACAGGCGCAGTGACTCATTACTTCACATCATCGACACATCTACGAGTCTAATAATTCTCAACATTTCACTGAATTAATTTGTCCTATTTCTGCCAAAGTTTTGGCGACGCTGACGTGCAATTACTGTATTTAAATTTTTGAGCCGTAGACAGATTTTGGAATTTGTGATATTTAGATTTCTGTGTAAAAAGTGCTGCTGATGACTAGGATGACTCAACTCATCAAACACACTCACACACACACACACCTCTACAATGGAGCCTGACGGGAAATTGCAGCAAAGGAGAGATAATAGTTTGTTGAATTGAAGCCATAATGTCATTGGCGGAAAAAGGACCGATCTAATGAAGTGTTCCCCGAACGCGTTCAGCTCCAGCTTCATCCCACAGGCTGCTAGATATCACGCAGATATAAACAAACAAAGGACACCTAGATCCATCCTACGTGGAGCCGTATCTCTCCGGGGGTGGTTACAAGGTATCCGTTCATTATTCCTGGAATATAAATACGGTAGTGACAATGTAGCTAATCAGTATGAACTGTCTTATTTATTTTTTTAAAGAAAAGAAAAGAAATCAAAATATCTCCCGCTTAGAAATTAAAACAGAATGTTAATTTTGGGCATATTATTATTTATTTAATTTTACATTTTGTCTGTCCTCTTCAGACTCATACTCACAAGCCACCGGCTGAGCTCCACTGTGTTGGAGTTATTTCCGGGGAACGACAGGGTCCCCTCTATGCAAATGCAGGTCGCTGAGGGGAAGTCTCTGACTGTTTGTGCCTATGCACTCACAGCAGTTCGGAGTACCCGGCCCTTTTAGGGTAGCATTCTGGAAAGGGCGCCGACTGGGTAATCTATAGCTCTGCTGGGGGACTTCAACGCTCATGTGGGTAATGATGGAGAAACCTGGAGGGGGGTGATTGGGAGGAACGGCCTGCCTGACATAAACCCAAGTGGTGCTTTGTTGTTGGACTTCTGTGCTAGCCATGGATTGGCCCTAACATACACCATGTTCGAGCATAGGGTGGTTCATGGTACCAGAACACCCAAGAGCCAAAGTTCTATGATCGACTTTGTGGTCTTATCATCAGATCTGCGGCCATATGTCTTGGACACTCGGGTCAAGAGAGGAGCAAAGATGTCAACTGATCACCACCTGGTGATCAGTTGGATCAGATGGCGGGGGAGGCTGCTGGACAGACCTGGTAAACCCAAGCGTGTGGTGAGGGTGAACTTGAAACATCTGGCTGAGGCTCCAACTGAGGCTCCAACTCCCACCTTCGGGGGGATTCACGGGTGAGGGTAAAATGTTCACACTTTGCAAAACGACCTGAAAGTTCTACAGTGGACTCGACATTTTCAGATTCCAATCGGCTCGGCGTGGATGCAGTATTAGTTTTGATTATTAGCCTAATAAATGAAGCCAGTTGCCCTTTTCTTTCCAATATAAACACTCTGTTCTGCCGCATTCAGATTTTCTCCAAAAAGGTAAAAACTCCTCATCTGTCCTTGAAAAGTGACACTTTCTCTGAAGAGCCTCAGGTAGCCTCTGTATGAACTACACAGAGCCTCTCTGTGGTTAGAAAAACGCTGCAGTGTGACAACAGTCAGTCACTTTTCTCTGCTCATCCTGCCAGACGCGTCAAGAGGTCTTATGGGTTTTTGGGGAAATCCTCCCCTCTGCTCCTCTACAGGTGGAGTGGCAGGGCTTCAAGCGCAGGAGTGTCCTCTTTTTAGGTTGTTCCCATGGAAACCCCAGGAGAAGGCTGATTGTTGATTGTGGGTTATCCTTATCTTACATTTCGCCATTTGACCTCCACTCCCACAGCTGACACTCTTTCATTTCTCTGTGTAGTTTGCAGTAACCCTGCTGAGAATCACACACCTGTAGCCAGAGAGCAATTCTCTCCAGTCTGTATATTCGTTTCTCTGTATGCACAAGGTCGCCTTGTCATCCTCCCTGATGGGAGCAGAGGCACGGCCAAAGAGCAGATTGAGGAGGAGGAGAAGTCTGCTTCAATCAGCTTCTAGCTCGCTCACAAACCACATTCTTCACGGTCAATCATCGAGCACTGTTGGTGCAAAGGAAGACAGCCGGCCTCCGAATAATCTGAAAGGGAGGCTAATTAATCGAATGTCATTAAAGCTTCCGGTGGGAGTTGAATACAAAATGACCCCGCACGTGTAGCTCCCGGCATTAGAGCTCGTTCCTTACGTTTGATCTTATAATGAATCTCATGTCACAGCGGCTTAAGGGACTGAGCATGTCCGTTTGTGTTTGTGATGTTCTAGGTTTCAGGTCATGACTTCTGCCTACGACTTGTATCTGTCGTTTCTGTCAAGCAGAAAGAATTAAAGGTCAAAAAGAAAAAAAAAAGAAAAGAGTATAAAAGATGTTTTTTTTTCTTTTCTTTTTTTTCTCCTTTCAGTTGGATGCTGACCGAGACGAGGAGGAGGTCTTTTGTGACATCAGCATGACTTTGGACAACAAGCTGTTTCCCTCCAAAGAGCCGGCAGCCGGTGAGATAAAACATAAAACTTATTTCATAAAACTGTGAGACAACAAGAGATTGAAGTCAGTGTGTTTTGAATGGGTTTTTGGTTAGATGCCTGAAATAAGCTCAAGATATTTTCACGTTTTGTTCAGTAAATATCCCACTTGGGAATTTTTAAGCTTTTATGTGTCTTAAGAAAAGACAGTTGTCCTTTTAGTCTGTTCAGTAAATTGTGTTCATTGTTGGTAACACTACAGTACCACATGCAAAACTCACTGATGCTTTTATTTTGTAAAACTGTCTCTCTTGTAAGATTTATTATTATTTGCTGTGAGGGTGAAAATCACTTGCTAAAGCGTGGTAATTATACAGTATATTCTGAACTATTTAAAATGATCTGCATCCTGTGAAGTGATTGGAGGAACTCACATGGCCCGGAGCTGAATGTGACAGTTCAGGTAGACGGGTTGATAAAAAAACCTAAATCATCATTTAGTTGCACTGCACTGATATTGTAGGGAATTGAAAGTGTGAACAATTTTTATATGTTCACATATAACAGAGTATTTCCACACATACTTAAGAGATCTGAGTACTTCCTCCACCACTGTGTAATTGGTAGTAAATGTTACACAGCTATGAGAAGCAGCCAGTATAAGGCCAACTCATAGTAAAGAAAACATTATGTTGGACTGTGCTCCACGTGTACTTGTGTGTGTGTGTGTGTGTGTGTGTGTGTGTGTGTGTATATATATGTATGTATATGTATGTATAATTTAGTAAAGGGCATTCTACAGCAGCTTCGAGCCAAATGATGATGAAATATGATGCAATAGATATACTGGTTTTACAGCTTTTTAAGAGCTACATGTGTTCAGTGTACAAATGCTTCTCCAAAATAATCCACACACACAATCAGAGGGAAACAACATCACCCACCAGCTCCCTGGTTACCACAAGAGTTGGCATAGCAACCAGTGAAGCAGGGTTTGCCAGGCTTTGTGAGAAATACAGAATCAACAGGGTGAGAGTCGGTCGTTCATCAGTCCGATGGAGACTGGATACGTGTTGTGTAAAACCTGATAATTTACCTTTTTAAAAGAAATATGCCAGACGGATTCACATCTCCGACTGAGACAACCTCACGTTTAAAAGATGCGATCAGTCGGCGCTCTGAAGGTGTTTCTGCAGTGATTTCATGAAGTGATAGAGATCATGAAGGTTTCATTTAAAGGAGAACTGAGCTGGCAAAATCTGCCTGGTTTTGGTTGCAACGCTGTCATTATTTTTCATCCTAATAAACTGTAGTAACGGTTCCAACGCAGCACTGAAATCCCACATATCTCGTAGAGCAAAGGCTGCTCACTGCCTCAAACTGTTTCACAGCAGCACATAAAATGCTTCTATATTTTCAGGGAGTCCGTTGGAAAAGGAGCGGGCAGTGTTTTTACTTTGTCGTTGTGTTGTTTTGTAGTTCTCGGCTGTATATTGTCATTCGCCTTGTGGTGACGAATTTACTGTAGATCAGAAGATCGATTGTACCTGTTAAATCAAAAACTACAGTCAGCGGCCAGTTAGCTTAGCTTAGCACAAAGACTTGAAACAGGGGGAAATAGCTAGCCTGGCTCTGTCCGAAGGTAACAAAGTCAGCCTGCGCCATTAAAGCTCATTAACACAAAACAACAATCTGCTGTTTTACAGGAGGTTTTGACTATTTGTTGGTTGGGATCATCGTCCTAATCCTATGAAGCCAAAACATGATCTTTTCCTAAAATGAACCAAGTCAGTTTGTGGTCTAAACCTATGGAGATTTCTGGCAGAAGCTCCTAAAAGCAAACTTGTCCCGTGTGCTTCTGCAACATAACCCAGAAGTTCTGGTTTCATTTCGGCTCTCTATCCATCTAAGCCCAGTGTGAGCTTCAATGCAAACCCAGGAAGGATCGCTTTGTTGCTTTTTCTAATCTTCTTTTGTTTTTGCCTTCCGGTCAGCGTTGAAGCTTTAATGAGAGAGGTTGTCGCAAACTCTGCGGATTATAAAGCCCTCTAAGAACAATATGTGCTTTTGAGCTTTATAAATAAACTTGGCTTGTTTTTGTTTTTGTGTTTGTGCCACACAGCTCGGGCACACTTGCAGCAGCAGGCAGCTGCGTAGGAACGGGTGGAATACATTATGAATTGATTATTATGTGACAACCAATCAAATAACCATTTATTGTCTTACTCTAAAAAGCCTTCTACACCAAAATAGGAATTTTGTGATGAAGGGAACTGTTTTGAGCCACGACAGATTAATTTAGGAGGAAACTGAGGTTCGTGTGAGGAGGAGCAGAGAACATGAGACGACATATGGCACATAAAGATAGTTCAGAAGGAGGAAATCTCTTTAGATTCAGTGTTTTTCTGATCAGAGGAGAGCAGCCGAAGTGAGCTGTTAGCAGACAGGTAGGACGGTTTGGATGTGGCATCATTACTACACAGCTGTTCTGTAGAATTTGTGCATTAAGTGATAACGGCCAGACACATAATGTGACCCAGTCTCACATTCGCATCAAAATTGCTACGTCCTACTTGACAGCTGTCCGCTTCATGGCAGGACACCGAAATACAGATGGCGACAGTGAAAAACTGTATACTTCTACCACCCATATACCACTTGAGCTGGACAAAGTCTGCAAAATCTGCAAAATTGATCCTGTAATTAAGCAAAAGAGAAATCATCACTCAGTGCCGGTGCTTTCTCTCAATGTTTACTGATTTGTACTAAAACAATCATGTAGCCAAATCTCATTATATTGTTCTAAAGGTAATACATTAATCCCGTAGGAATGAAAAACCTTATAGAAAACTGATCTTTTCCTCAGTTAGGGCATGACTGAACAAGAGATCGAGAGACCTTCCCATCACAACTCCACGTACATACAGCAGTTATGTAGCTGCACTTTGAGATGCATTTAAGAGCAGCGTGACATTGGTACATTTGTCAAGATGTTCTCCTGCATACGTTTCCTGTAATGGAGCCTCACAGTAGCAGTTCCATGCAGGCATAAGTGGGGTGCAATTGTAAAAGTCTATTTTTGCATCATGAAACGTGCAAAATGCACATGAAAAAAACAAAACGTAAATGTGAGTCACGTGTGAATCTCAAGCTTCAACCGTCCACCCTCTCAGAGATCAGGTGAGATTGCATCAATTGGCTGTTTTTGAAAAGTATGAGGAGCAGGAAATTTAAAAATAGACTAGCAGTAGTTGAGGCAAACTCTTAAAGAGAAATTGCCTCCCAGTGCATCTGCTGCTTCTAGCGCCACATTGTTCCCCAGCAGAGAGGAAACAACTGCCACTCTCCTGCTCGGTCTGTACTTATGTGGTCCAGACTGAGGTGTTGCTGACGACTGCAGCCTCGGCCGCCTGACACAACAAAGATCTCCACACTGTCATAACCTCAGCCCCTCTGCACTCTGACATGCTGCTGATTCTGAAGTTGTGAACTGCAGAGAGGACGCAGGTGTGAATCAGGTGCATCCTGACGCTTTTTTAACAATGAATGTAAGAAATGCACAGCTGCCGTCTCTCCGGGATCTGCCTGAACGTTTGAAGCCGCATTCTTGCAGAATCTAACCCGGCTCTCAGTGCAGAAGGAGCTCTGGCGTTCAGGAAAAAAAGAATCTGCCGAGGGGAAGTGTTATTCACGACCCAGTTCCACCGAGGGAGAGGACGAAGATGCTGCGTGTTAAGAGTTTATCACAGCATCACCCTCGACTGCTTTCTGACAACTTGGAAGTTTAGGTTCAGGTGTTAATTGGGCCAAAAGTAACATTGATTTGAATATTTTAGTTTCCTTAAAAATGCAGATGTGCAACTGTATGTTCACATATGGAGGTTTGCTGAACTGCGTGCTGTAGTGGAAACTATTGTAAGGAGATTTGGTCACAGTGCATATTTTAAAGACTCTTGTCATGACATTCAGAGCATTATTTTAGCAGCAAAGATCTATTATCTATGTAAAGATATAATGGAGTAATGTCTACATGAGCATGAATGAAGTCATGGGTGTCCCACTGGCTAGCTAATGGCCGCCGCTGTAAGAAGTGGACGTAGTCACCGTGACGTCACCCATTGGTTTGTAGACTGCTGCCGTTTTTTCAGCCTCGAATTCAGCATTTTGGCCGTCGCTAACTTGCCTTTTTGCAACCAGATGTGACTTGAGAGGGAGGAGCTAAGTGCAACTGAACGCTGAATGTGACTTTTAGCTGACCAAAAATGTTACAATTAACTTTCATAAACTGAAAACACACTTTGAAAGAGTTAAACGCTGTAACAACCACCAGTCGATCACAAAGTAGAGTTTGATGATGGTTCTGTTTGTTCTGTCTTCAGGTCCCAGTGAGCTGGATCTCAGTCTACTGGGTGAAACCAGCAGCCTGGCAGATGTTGCTTGCAAGTACGATGAGGTAAGATCCATTTCTAATATTTGAATATGGAAGTTGATTAATGATTTTCGATACCTATTGTCAATTTTTTTTTAAACGTCAGTTTTGGTACCAATACCTTACTTTTAGAAAGACAAACTCTTTTTTGTTAGTTTGTTTACCACATGAAAAACGTCTCTAATACAGCCGTGTTTAATGTTGTCTTGAAGTACTGGAAGCAGCTATACAAACACAGGTACATGAAACCTATTTAAAGAACAAATCTGATCAAACGATTTTGCACACAAGACCTGGCAAACCAGATTATCATTTTTCTGTAATTGCTGTAATTTTTTAATCTGAAAATTAGATGTTCAGATTACTCTAACTTTGTGTTTACATAAGCAAGCAAAAAAACGTATTTTCCCCCATTTCCACATCCTCTGCTTTCACTCTCTCCCGGCTTTTTATTTGCAAAACCATTAAATGGTAGATCTTTTTTATCAAAAAGCAAACGGTGAAACAGTGAAGGCCGGTGATTCAGAGAAGTCCAGAGAGGGACCATGTTGTTGTGTAATGCTTGGCGAGGGTGCAGACGAGCATCGTTCCTCCACACTGCAGTGTAACCCTGACCTCCGTCTCATTTCCCATCCTCCGAGTGTCTGGAAACAAATTGCTCAGCTCTCACTTCCTCTTTATCTTCAGCATCTCTCTGCTTCTCTTCTACTCAATATTCTAACTCAAGGTTTTCATCTTTGATTAGGAGTGGCTTTAATATATCTCAGTCTTCTAACCAGGCATCGGTGTCCCGGTGCATATTCTCTCTTTCAGCAGCACACCTCTTGACATTCATACAGTGCATCGAATTCACACTTGGGAGCTGCTCGTGATAACCGTTTACTTTCGGCCGCTCAGTTGTGTTTTGCTGGCAGTAATTCTGTGGTGGTTGAGTAAAAATGCCCACCTCTGCAACTTTTGCTATAATTTTCTTCACCTCTCTCTCTAACTACTTAATATTTTATATATACTTGTTCTGTTCTTTATTAACACCAGAACCAGCCTGGTCTCCTAAAAATAATGTAAAAAAAAAAAACTGCATTGTCAATTAAGTTTTGCGGGAATGTATTTTTTCCAGGATAACATTTGTATCAAATACGTCTAATCAAAGTCAGAGTAAGAGGTCAGAGGTCAGAGGGGACAGACGAGTCAAACACAGGACATTCACCCAGGAGACAGATGTTAGTGTCCCCATGCGATTCCTAAAGTGACACTTCTTTTACCCAAAATATGATCTTTTACTCAACCCATCCATGTGGTTTTGTTGCCTAAACCTAAACCTAATTGAGAATGCAGTTTCGAAGCAGCAAAAGCACCACAAGCTGTTAAAACACTATAACACTGATTACGTGTATTATAAAGAAATGTGGAAATGTTGACAGGAATTGTATTTCGGTTCAGAAGCGTTGAGATTCAACGTATCCGTGGTTTGCATAAATGTACAATGCCAACTTTTTATAATAAATGACCAGATTGTTTTGTTTAATACAGAAACACGATCTGATTAATTGCTCAATATATGAGCCCAGATTGGTGGAACACTGTTCAGAACATCATACTTTAATTAAGAGTGGCTCGATGTCAAAGGCTAATCAAAGGCTGCAGTGATATGTGGTGTCTATTGTCCACATAGCTCGTCACAGTGTTTAATCTTCACCAGTCCTGTTCATGAACAGATTTACTCTCACTGCTGGGTGCTTTGGTACAACAAAACATCCTGCTGGGTGTGATTAGCCAATAAAAGGCTCTTAGTCATGCCACAGAACAGTGAGCTTAAAGTGACAATGATTAAATAATGAGTAGGTGAAAAGTGGTCAATAATTATCAGACACATTCAGTGCCAGCGTAACGCCTGATCCATCCATACTTTAAACCTTGTAGAGGACAAGGAGAGGAAAAACAGGCAGTTCCTGGCCCTGTGCAGCACTTCCTGTGGCCACACTCCTTTCTGTGAAGTGGAACGAAGACGCCATGCAGCCTTGTCATCCCATATTTGTGGCCTCGGATGTGAAACAGAGATGAATTTGCTACCGTGGCGATGCACAGAAAAGGCAGAGCGGCTATTCTGAGTCTCTGGAGTAAAATCTCGTGGATATTTTCCTCCAATTATTTCTTGTTTTTCTCCACCTACAATGTATTCCTGATAAGAGAACATCTAGTGTGGATGTGTGTTGTGTGTCTGAGTCCATTTCAAAGTGCAATTCAGTGGTGGAATGTAACTAAGTACATTTTCTCGAGTATTGTAAGTAAGTACAATTTTGACGTACTTCACTTGAGTATACAGAATGGGTCATTTCACAGTGTTATATTATTATATGATAATTAGTTTTTAAAATTAATGTAGTTAATGTGGAGCCAATTTTAGATACGTTGTATACAGTACTATTGGGTAGATTAGTATAGTACTGCATCATATATATATATATATATATATATATATATATATAGTGTAACAGTACCTATAAGTGTCAAATAAATGTAGTACAATATTCCCATTTGAATTGTAGTAGAGTAGAGGTATTAAGTAGCATAAAATGGAAATAATCAAGTAAAGTACAAGTATGTCAAAATTGTACACAATATGTACTTATTTACATTCTACCAGTGAAACTCTATTTAAGGCCACGAAGATGATCATTTCAAACTAACTTCCATCATCACATCAGAAATGTGCAGCGCGTCATGCAGCTGCTTTCTGTATAAAGATGATGAAGATCATGATGATGATGAGGATGACGAGCACTCTTCAGCCCACCAGAGCGTCTCCGAATGCCGTTTGACGGATGTGACAGTTTGATGTTGTGGTCCTGAGGTTTGAACGTAATCAGTTGAGGCTGACAGCCGCAGCTTATTTGATCAGCTCAGACAGGTGACTCACCAGGAGAGTCTGACGCGAAGGGATTATGAGCAGACGTGAAGATCGAGAGGCAACTTGTGCTGCTGACAGCATCGTCATCGTCGTGCTCCATTAGACGTCAGTGGGCTTTTTAGCTACACAAGAGAACGGCGCTCTAGTCGTGATCATGTCAGTCTCAACAACATGTCGGATGGTTTTCTTTGTAACCTACAGACATTCATAGATCAGAGGATCCATTAATTCCTTTCCTTAAGTACTGTATTTAAGTACAAATTTGAGGTACAAACTTGAGTCTTTTTATTTTTTGGGCATTTTATGCTTTTACTCCACTACATTTAAAAAGGAATTATTGTAATTTCTACTTAATCTACACTAATCTTTGACATCTTTAGTTGCTTTACAAATTAGGAGGTTTACTTACAAAACATAGGATGAGCTTTGCAACAGCATTTCTTACTATTTTCTGAATATTTTCAAACCACACAATCAATCGATTAACGGAGAATAATGGAGCATAATCCATCATGAAAATAATCATTAGTTAATAGTTTAAAATGAGCTTCTACAACAGTAAAATTCTGCTTTTGCAGTAATGCATGAGTGATAATAATCTAATTTAATATATAATAGTATTTCAGTCACAGGGGACATCCTTCTACTTTTAATACTTTAAGTGCATTTTCCTGATTATACCCATACTTCTACTTTTACCTTAAAAAACATTTTCAACACAGGACTTTTACGTGTAACAGAGTATTTTATGTACTTCAAATATATTCTCCACCAACTGTAAAATCCAGTTTGATGTTTATGTCAAACAGAAAATTAATCATGACTATTATGGTCACCATCTGATCTTAATTGATCCCTAAATGTACATACTATTGATTATTCACCCCTAATGGCAACCTCAGGGAAAACTATCAACGTTTTACACATTTTACCTAAAATTCCAAAAAAGGGCAGTCATGATATTTGCTGAGAAAATTCATGGTCCCCTGTGGAGGAACCATTAAACCCCTGACCATCACACTAGCAACACATTTAGGCCATTATTTTCACGTGTACACACGCTTTGTGGATTACTGGATTGTTGCATCAAGTACATTTATTTTTCCAGGTATTTTAGTTTGCTGGTTTAGTCGAAAACTTCTGGTAATTTAATCTACAGTTCATCAAATCTTTTAGGGATGAAAATGTTGGTCGGTCCAAAATTTTGGTCCAGGCTGAAATATCTCAACAGATAAAAATGATGTCTTGCCAGCATCTGTTCAACAGGTTTTTTTCATGGTTTGTAAGGAGCACTACAGCATCACAGAACGGCTAACATTTAGAGACTTAAGGTTTTTGGATGTTGGTATAGGAGCTTGTGTTTATGGCCGTACACGTGTCCATCGCTCATTATCAACATACAGCATCAGTTTCACAGGAATTGAGAAGAACAATCTTCTTTTACAGAGGGTTTATGTGTGTGTTTGTGCGTGTGTGTATTTACATACATATTTTGTCTCCATTACGTATTGGCAAGGCGTGCTGTGCATGTGTTTCTCTCTCTCTCTCTGAGTCATCAGACCAGTTGGTGTACCCACATGCCAAGCTGGCTCGTCGTTGGCACCCAGCACTCCCCCACACTGACGCCATTTATTCAACACTCTCGGAGCTCTGCTTCACTTCATTCTGTGTCTCTGCTGTTATCCTCTACTGCACGTAACTGTAGTTCCACTTTACACTGAGCCCTCTGCAAACAGCCACGTGTCTAAATCCCAAACATTAGAAGTCAGTAGAAGAACAATCGGTGGTCGAGAGCTGCTCATGTAACGCAGCATAAGTAAGATTCATTCTAATGCTACATTTAGAGAATCTTCCTTCTTGTTCTTCAAATATTTTACTACACACATAGTCCTCCAAATGAAAAGGTTGAATTCATATTTATTTGTCATGTCGCCCTGTAGAACGACACGTAGATGTGTTTACTGAATGTATTTTGTCTGTGCCTCTAAATTATTACACATCACTGTTGAACGATTGATCAGTTTTATGATGGGTCAACAGGATTTTTTTTGATTTAGGCACAAAAACAACTTGGTTTGTGTTTTGGAAACATCATGATTTGGGTTACACCGACTACTTCGTTAAGGTTAGGGGAGCTCAGTCGTCATGGTTAACAGCTACATGTTTATCTCCGGCAGACGCTAATCTCACTCTATATTTATAGTGCACATCAGATGTTTTTCACTCAAATGTCTCGTTCAGACACTTTAATAGCTGCATGCCTGAGAGACCCACCTAGTAGACACAACAGATGCTCATTTTATGTTTGTAACGAGACTTTTGTAAATGTGTTGCACAATTTGAATAGTTTTCTACTGCCAACAAACATCATGAGAATGTAAGTTTGTGTTGGATAATGCAGGTTTGTTCCAGTTTTTTTCTAAATTAAAACACAATGACGACATCTGAGTCTTTTTACATTCCCTCCGTACTGCCACAACTTGGTGCTTGCATGACTGATCCGTTCAGACATCCATTTGCCTTTTAAAAGACCCATTAACATTTCAATTTACAAGCCTTTCTGCTAAATTTGAATAGAAATGAGACAGCACTTAACTACAGAGTCCATTAGGGAAATATTTGATAAATTGTTCCCTCAAATTGTCCCAATTTAAATTACAAATCATTCATTCATATCATTAAGTCATGCATTCAATACAATTATTTTGTTCACTTTATTCAGTCATTTGTGTCAAATTGCTTAATACATTCAAATGAATAGTGTTAATGTATTGCTTTGTCTCCCTGACACTCTCACCATGGCTCTGTTGAATTTAATGCAGATGTATTATTTATTATTTTTTTTATAAATGCTTGGATACACTGCATTTTGTGAGATGTCTGTTAAACATCATGTCGTGGTTCACATCCCATAAACATTAACATATATGGAGATAACAGATTGCATTGTCATAATATCTTTCTGTTGTTACTGCGAACGTTCAAAAGCTGCCTTCAAGGTCAATTAACGACAACACAAGGGAACAAATGATTAATTCTGGGGAATAAGTTTAAAGCTGCAAGCGGTCAAATGTGAAATGTGAAAGAATTTGGTCGCAGTGAACCAACAGAGAGTTATCTGCCAACTCTGCAGACGTCTTTCAGCTCTTTGTTTTGGTTTTACAGCTCGCCGCTTTACTGTGTGAACAATCTCTCATAAATGGTCTGTAGGCTACACACCACCTGTGACAAAGTTAGCAGCTGGTCAACATAGTGGAGCGTTTACAAACCTATCGGGGTGTGAATGTATCAGCGGTGCCGAATCTATTTGGTGCCCCTGAAATTGCAAGTGGCTCCAGCCTGGGCCCCCCCCCATTTGATATGGTCTAGGACCGTGGACACAAACACGACTCCAAATGAATGCTTACGTTTCTCCATATCTGCTGCAGTAAAGAGTAAATAAGCAACTGTGTGCTAACACATTCACCATATCAACATTACGTGGTGATAATATGTCAAAGATGTGTTCTAAATGCAGCTTTGTTTAAAGCAACAATCATTGATTCAGAGATCCCGGTGAAAATTCTCCCTACGAGTGACTCCTTTCACTTCTCCCATAATCATTTGATCCACTGTTAATATAAATAATATTTATTTATTTAAGTATTTAAGGTGATTATATACTGATTAAAACACAGTTATGAATATTTATATTATAGCGATTTGAATTATGAGAGGGATCAGATTACTTAATAACTTAATTCAGGGCATGATTTTCCTCCCTTTATTAAAATGATTCCTGCTTTATCTCCGTCACGGCTGTGGATGTTCTCCTCCTCTGTCCTTCACAAAGATCAGCAGTGTAATCATTCATTATCAGCATTATTAATATCACCTCTGCAGGCTGTTTGTATGCTTGTCTTTTTCTGGTGTCACCAGACTGTGGCGTTGTCTTAATGATGCACTTGAGTTATTCGCTGGTCATTCGAGCCCGAAAGAAGCAGACGGCCGAAAGCTGAGAAAGGATAACCATGGAAACCTGCAGCAATGAGGCTTCAGGGAGAGATTTATTTTTGATAAAGGTCTCAAACATCTGAATCAGTTGATGTGCGCTTGAATCGAATGAATCATTTAATTCTCTCGAAACAGAAAGTGGAAAAATATCTTTCAGCCAATTATCTCTGCCCCGCTTTGACTCGGTTAAGTGTTTGTGATCGTGATGCAGTGAATGAGGCTGCTGACGGTTTCTGTCCTCCTCCGGGCTCCGACCTCGTGTTGGCTCCGGGGAGACTGAAGGTTTACTCGGCACTTACTCCCTCAAATGCTCATCTTTTCTCTCTTTCCTGTGTTTTTTTAGTGTATATTTTTTTAAACAGTTCCCTTGTCTTTTGATCCATTGACTCTTGTCTCTTTTCAACAACGTTATATGGCCACAAGTATGTGGACACCCAGTGTTGGTCTTGATGCTGCAACAACAGTTTCAGTGCACCAAGCCAAGGGATAGTATTTTAGACTGGTCTGTGGTGTTGACCTAGTCTTAGTTTTATTCTTAGATTATTCTCATGCAAGTTAGACAGATTATTTTAAACCCTAAAAGGCAAACTAAGAGCCATGTTTCCTTGGTAGTGACATCTGCTGATCAGTGGCACCAATTGGCGACCAAAAAGAGGAAAACATGGCTCAGAAATTGTTGTTTGTTAGTAATGTTTTGCAGTAAAGAGATGGAAAAGAGTTTTTAGGGGCGAAAGCTATCTGATGGAAATAAATGTAGCAGGTCCACAAACTTTTGTCTCTTCTTTTATCTCAAGTTTCGCATTGAATGGTCGGCAAAAGCACATTGATGACACAACATATTGAAGAAGAAGATATAAAGATGCATTTGAAAGGTATAATATAGATTATAATACAAATGTTGTCTCCACCTTCACAGGTCGAAGAGGAGGAAGATATCGGGTATGCTGAAGGAACCACAGACAGTGAGTTGATGAAATGATTCAAACTATTGTCTTTCCTCTGTGACCTGCAGGTGACATCGCAACTTATCACCAAAGCTTTAATCAGCAGCTACATATTTGTCCTCCTCTGCCTTCTTTAATTAACCAGAAGCAGACTCCATTCAGCATTTTAACACACACACACACACACACACATAAACACACAGTTTCATCTCAGTAAATGCTAAGCATGTCATGTAACTGTTATGCACCAGAAGCCTGAATTAACTTCTCCTCCCTGCAGCCTGTCTGTGTTTTTATCAGCGTTGCTCTGCATCAACAGTATTGATTGTATAATGGAGGGGGAGGAGGGCTTGTCTGTTGATTCTGTTGCCTGTTGGACCTGGTGTTTATCTCGTCAGCTAACTGTCGCTACGCTAACATCCCCCTGCAGCAGGCAGAGGACAGAGAGGAGGAGGATATTTGCAAGAGCAGTGTTTATAACATGAAATACATTCAATATTCTATATATATTTCATTGGAAAACCATTACTTTACAAATACAACGTACAAATCTGTTTTCCATAACTGTGAAATACATGTTTATTATACAGCGACACATTCTTCGCTCTCCTACACACTTGTCTCCAAATGAAGCTCTGATGTTGGTCACTGGTGATCTTTAACGACACCTTCCAATCCACATCTTGCATAACATTACTTTTTGTTACTAAAGACAAATGCAATTGCTAAATTATACAGTGTAAGAACTGTAACAACAGCGAAGTTATTCAGAGGGAATGCACCTTTGCATTCAAAGCGTCCGATCACGTCCCTGGTATTCAGGACACAGTGCATACTGTGTTTATTTTGTACACGTACATGTGTTTGTATATGGAATCAAGACACAACTTCGGTTTCTTCTAAACAAACTACTGCTGCTCATCACTTTCAAAGATGAACAGAACCTGAAAAACAGACTGCAATTTAAAGGAACACTGTGTAAGACTTCGTGGCATCTAGTGGTGAGTTGCAGATTGCAAACAACTAAATGCCCCTCTGCTCACCCCTCCTTTTCAGGGAGGGATAGGTATATTTAGAATACAACAAGAAGCCACTCTTATCAATACTCTGCTCTTCTACATGACTAGATAGAGCAGCAACAGTTATGTTTACAATGACAAAGTCACTACATAAAGTCATTAATATCTCACTGGAAACAAATGTAAAATGTTAATAAAAGGAACATCAACAAAACATTTCTGTATGAAGTTTATGAAAAAATGAAGAACACAGACATCCGTCAGTATCAGTCATTCAACCTTCTGTCCTCCTGGCTGCTTTGTCTCGGCCAGCAGAGAAGTAAAAAAAAAATAATGTTGTATAAATTATTTCTGTGTGTGTGTGTGTGTGTGTGTGTGTGTGTGTATGGTATGCTGCACCGCATGTTAAACTCAGATTTTCTTTCTTCTGACAGGTTATTGTACAGGACAGAAGAAACCAAAGGTCATCTTCATGATGGGTACGTACATGTAGACACACCTCTCTCTCTCTCACACTTACTCACTCACTCACAAAATAATACCCATCAGCTGCTCTGACATTTTCCTGCATCTTTCAAGTGAACTAAACTGACTGTTGTAGCTCTGATGAAAAGCTGCGTTCAGGGGAAACGACAGATGTTCTGTTCGTTTCAGACGACTGAAGGAAAAGTTAATTAAGTAATTTAAGAAGTTTCAGCGTATAAAGTATTCTCCTGTGGAATTTCACGGCTCGTTTCAACACTGCTCATCAGTAGAAAACAAGACACTGATTATTACATGAAGAGAATAGAAGGTGGAAAATGTTAAATACGCCACTACAACTACTCATTAAGAACTTCACTCACAAAAGACATTAAAATAAGTGTTGAAAAGAGTATTTATAGTTGTCAGCGTATATGTTTTGTAGATTTACAGTTTTACTAATGGGTATATTTATTATGGACTTATTCATCTGTTATTTTAAAGATGATACACATACACATACATACACACACCGAAACAATTAGACAAGTCATTTCGTTTTAGAGTGGTGTTTTTTGTGATCAATTATTATGGCATTGAAACAGTGTGGCTTACTCTGCTTATTGAAGACAAAAAAACATTATAATCTTCAGCGTTACGAAATGTAAATACACAAACACAACAGCTTCAAAGTTCTGTTCCGGTGCAGCAGATGGGAAAATATACTTATTTATTTCCACCCTCTGGAGGCAGAGTGGGTGTTTTTTGTGATCAATTATTATTCCGCACCATTGAAGCCGTTTGGCTCAATCTGCTAATCGAAGACAGGACTCGAGGTAAAGGTTAATAAGACATCTGGGACACACAGTCTCCATTACCCAACGATCACTTTGCTACCACAGGAATATACTAAAAATACTGTCATTAAAATGTCATCGGTTCTCTCTTCCACACGGCTATGTGTATTTGTGTTTAAGCCCCTCTCCATGAGAACCAACATGACAAATCCCCAGTGATCTGTGCTAACACCAGTTCGTCTACATGTTTGAGGAACAGAGGTTAAGTTAGAGCCAGAGCGTTCCCTCAGCAGGAGCAGATAATTGGAGGAAAATGCCAACTGCATATATAACAATCGTCACCTTCACTTGCATGCGTCCCCTGAGCAGATTTTATACCATATAATGAAAGGTTGGCCACGTTGGCTAACATATACATTTTTTATTCCGCTTGCAGCAAATTGTTTTACACCTTCAGTGTGTTTAAACAGAAAGAGAGACTCACCAGAAAGAAAGAAGGAAACGGTCTCCAGCTCTCATCACAGCATCAGTTTCTCCTGCTGTAACGTTTGACTGCTGTTGTGGCACTGTGCCGTTATCTCCGTGAATGAACATTAATGCTGAGCAATTAATGGAAATTGTATCGCAATATGGCCAACCATAATGTTTTCTGGCAGTGGGTCATTTTTGAGATTTTGGGCTATTTAGTTTCTATAAAATGTCTTCTGTCAGACTAGTGGAAAGAAAACATGATTAGTTTTGACCCTATTCACCCGTTGTGTTTTCAAAATGTACGGAATTTTATGGGTTTTCCCTCATAACCTGAGCCACAAATCTCCACTTCAGTAGCACTTCGATACACCAAACTTTCCAGTTTCATTCCCATCTATATTCTGAAGGTTTTTGCTGAGGGGTATGTTCATCTATCTTTCATCGCCTGATGTATATCATATTTCATTCCTTCAAGCGAGGGAATACCTTTTTGCCCAAATTCAAATCAAGGGTCAAATAATCATAAAGAGCCCATTTATTTTATTTCCAGTGGACCACTCCTCTCCTCTCGTTAAAAGAGTAATAAGCGAGCCTATTATTTTTAAACCAGCCCTGCCACTCCACTATTTGGGGAAAACTGGACACAATAATGTATGAAAATCATAAAACGGTGTCCGTTTCGGCGATGTTTGCACTAAATGCATCTTCCCTATCTGAATATTTAGTCAAGCATATGAACCTTTGATACTGCTTTATTTATAGCATTTTACATTTTTCAAGAGCACTCGCAAAAGCCAAGTTACAAATGTGTCGCAACAAGGAACAACAACAAGAATTAAATTATGTAGTGCAACTAAAAACTGACTCAGCTATTCACCTATGATGACTCATTATCTGGTGGTGAAGCAGTTTGTGCATTACATAAACTGAATCCTGGGGGGGGGGGGGATCAGTTTTTTGTCCCCTCATAGGACAGGTGGTCTTTCCAGCCGGGTCACACGTGATGCTGACTTTGAAAACCCTGTCCCAAGAGGACTCACTCATGAGGACTCATCTCTTATAAATGTAAAGTTAATGTCCCCTCGTCTCTGGCTCTCGCTCTTTTCCAAACCTGCTCTATACTGCTGCTGACGCTGCAGCTTCGGGGGCTTTATCTGACGGACTCTTTTTCTCTGGTGAAGACGAAGTGCTCAGAGATACTTTACACACCCATCTACCTGCCCTGTGAAATGCTGTCGAGAGAGAGCATCAGACCGTCTTTGTAATATGTTGGGGAAAACAGAAAATAGCAAAATTGTATAAGAGTTCTGATGCCAGGTCACAGACTGTAAATCAGACAAATACTCAAATTGGAGTTGAAGGAAAATAAACAAAGAATTGGTTGAACAGATGTTACACCAACACTGAAAATCTATAAAAGAAATGAAGACGCTGTTAACTTTCTGGTTGCTGCTGCATGAGTATCTCTTGCTGTCAGCTGTTGACAGTAGAGTCTGATTGCTGCCGCAGTTGGGCGCGTTGCTTTAATTGACTCGTGGGAAACAAGATCACCCACTTTTTACTTTTACTCTTCTTTCTCCATGCACAGCTGGTTCTGGGTGTTTGCTATTGCCGGACTGTTGGTGTTCTGATCAACAGTACATCAGGATTCAATTAAAAAGATGTGTAAATTATGACATTCCTTATTAAAATTAATAAAAAATATTCTCTTTTATTTTCAAATACTAGGAAATCTATGTTCTCAAAACTGCTGTGTGTTGGGAGAGGTATGAAGGTATATTTGTGTCTTTATTACGCAAACAAAAAAAAATGTTTTAAAAGCAAATTTCTCGCACTGCAATCAAAAATCAAGTTTGTAAGTGAAAATATATAAACTGAGAATAATTTATTTGTTAGTTTTGCTTATGAAACTAGAATTTTTGGTTAAAAAAATAAAATCTTTGGTTAAAAAAATAAAATCTTTCGTTAAAAACAAAACAATCTTTGGTTGAAAAAAAAAGCTTTGGTTTTGAAACCAAATCTGTTATTTCGGGTTCAAGTGATGCTGTAAAGATCCCACTGTTCCTGAGCATGAAAAATAATCCTGTGTACACAGTATATAAATAATTTAATCTAAGTGGAGAACATTAACTCAAATGAAAAGCAGCGGCAGTTACGTACGGTATAAGACAGCACAGAGGCATTATTAATTCACTTCATCTCATCTAAAGCTTACGTCCGTCAAGGCCAGTTAATCTAAAATCCAAATGGTCTCAGGGAGAGGGAACTATCTTTACCCACAGAACCAGTTAATGCAGCAGGTTTGAGTTTGACCCGACTATCCAAGAGAGTCCCTAACAAGTTCCTCAGGGTTTTAGCTTCAGCCCGGGTGGGTCATTATTTTACTTCCTGACAGAGGCATGAAGCAGCAGAGGAATACTTCTAGTGAGTAGGCTCGGGGGTGTGTTGGTGAAATGTATACAGTCAGGGAACATGT
Organism: Anarrhichthys ocellatus; assembly: GCF_004355925.1. Lineage (NCBI taxonomy): Eukaryota > Metazoa > Chordata > Actinopteri > Perciformes > Anarhichadidae > Anarrhichthys > Anarrhichthys ocellatus. The sequence goes on along the minus strand of NW_022280062.1, from coordinate 4,976,837 downwards.
GCTGAATGTACAATGAATGAATCCATAATTTCACCCACTTCTATTTCCTGACTTCTATTCCCCGGTCAGGTGAGCTGAGCCCCGCTCATCAGTCCGTGCTCTCGGAGGAAATAGTGATGCAGATGTTTGTTTTTGGAGGAGAGCAGCAACACTGAGAATACTGATGAATGTGAAGCACGTCCTGAGTTTTATTACTGTGCCAAAGGCTGGTTATGATAAATCACCACTGTCTACTGAACACAGCTTCATGGCCATGTAATACAGTTAACCTGCTATAAAAACACCTACAGACCTCAGACTGCTGAGAAAGTTGAGATTTTTTAATATTCTAAACGAAATCAGCTAAGATGTAATTGCTAAATAGGGACTGATTAGAAAAGCAGTGTGTTTATCTTCTTGTACTGCCTCTGTGTGTGTGTGTGTGTGTGTTCTTGTACGTCCATCTTTGTGAGGACCAGAAATTTTGTTTTAAAGGCCTGCTTGGTGACTTTAGCTGGACTTTAGGTTAAGCTTAGGTCACGTGTCAGAGAGGCGGGAGATGCTTTCATCTTTAGATAAGGGGAGAACGAAGGTTATTTTTAGTCTCTCCTCCTGAAGCAGCAGAGCGATGTACGTAGATGCTTGTCCTGGAGCTCCTCAAATACACTTGATTTATAATCACTAAGAACAACCAATCTACTCACAGCTTTTTTCCCAGCAAAAAAGGTTCAATGTAGACTTGAGACCAAGAAATAACAACCCAACTTCACTACTGAACCCTCGTTCACATGAAAAGGGACAGAAACAATTGTGTCGAGAGAAGTTTAAACCCTGCCTCCTTTCTCACCTCTGCACAGCCGGCCAATGAAAGCGTGAAGTGAAGAGTGATATAGAAGTATAAAGTGGCATGAAACAATATAAAAGTAAAGTACCTCAAATATGTACCTATAGGTACCACTTCCCTGGTTAAGGTTACGCGTGTGTGTGTGTTGTTGAACCAAGGCGGCGGTGCAGGTAAATTCAGTTACAGTGGAGGAGATAATGATCTGTAATAACTTGACTCTCAGCAATGAATCAGACCTGTAATATGCACATACATGCACACACAACTCGCCTACCCACCTGATATCCGTTTCTTTTTTATATCCCGTCTCTATAACTCTGCACCCTCACCAAATTTGTCAAATCTTGAACAGGAATTTAAATTCCAGTATATAATGTATGTAGCATATAAACAGAGAACTGAATTGAATAGATCTGCGCTAGTCACCATTATCAGATCCTGATATTTGAGTCGGTATCAGCCCGATATCTGAGATTGGTGCTAACATATAAATACTCACATCCTCTTCTTTCACCTCTGAATTCCCTCCTCGTCATTACTCAGCGACTACTTGGCTATGAGGATGGACTGAGCCCTGCTTGAATCTTTGTATGCCTGTGTGTGTGTGTGTGTGTGTGTGTGTGTGTGTGTGTGTGTGTGTTTTCTCAGGTGGTCCAGGCTCAGGGAAATCTCTCCAGTGTGAGCGGATGGAGGAGAGGTTCGGCCTGCGTCACGTCGCCCTGGGTGACCTGCTTTGTAACGAGCTGCAGTCTCACGGCGACAGAGGGCGTCACCTGCGGGACGTCCTGGAGAGAGGCGAGCAGCTGCCAGAGGTGAGTGGGGCGTTTACATTATTAAATTAAATAAGTAAAGTAAATACTACACTACCCATGAGCCATGGTGGCCTGGAGAAAAAGCCAGTTAGAGGCACAAATCAGAGCGGTAGCAATTTCACACTTCTCCATCGTTGCGGTTGAGAACAAGACAAAAATAAAAAACGTACGTTACAGTCTTATTTTTTACGCCCTGTGACTCAAAGTAGTTTTGCAGTGCAAGAGGAACAATCAAGCTGTAATCAGGCAGACAGCACTATGAAAATAGATTTCACTCTAAAATTACAGTCTTCAATACGTCAAAGCACGAGTTTAGAAAAGAACAGACTCAGAAAAAGTGGTTTGTTTTGAAATCAAGATATGAAGGAGTAGCAGTTATTAGAAAGTGGCAGCATGTCTGAACATAAAGAAAAGAATAAAGATGTCACAGAGACACCTACACTGTTTGCCTGACAGCCGATCTCTGGGAGCAGTGAGCAGTGGGTTGAGTGAACAAGATAATACCTCAAGAAAACAAGATCTTTCAGACTTTTATTTCATAACAAAAACAATTCTCTCCATGCTGTCACCTAAAAGAAAAATGTAAAACCACAGCTCTAAAGTTGTATACTATATAAAGTATTCGTATATTCCTGCTAAAGGCCTAATGAAATAAATAGAAGAGGGATTATGTTGCTGAGACTGCTCAACATGCCTTTCACAGAGACTGCATACTGTATACAGAGCTGGCACGGAGAGTGTGCAAACCAGATACATTATCTTCAACTCCAAAGACTCCAAACAGGCTTCTACAGCTAAACTCTGCGCTTACATCATTCCACACAGTGAAGGAGGACTTTAAAAATGTACAGGACGGAAATCCAATAAATGATATCAATGCAGTAGGATTTAGCAGCAGCTGTACACAGTGGAGGTGAGTCTGCTGTGTTCAGCATTAATTATCAGACATTTTCGCAAGGCATGGCAACGTCTGTGTGTTCAACAGTCAATTAACGAAGGGATCTCCGTGACATTTTCTGCTGACATTCAGGGTCCCAAGAGGATAGCGCCGAATGATTTCTCATACGTTTTCAGGTATAATTGTTATCGTTTCAATTTTAAAAAAATTCAAGGCTAAAATGCCACATTTCTGCTGGGTTCAGCTTAAAAAAATGTGATGTTTTGCTACTTTTTGTCCAATGCAATAGTGCAAAACCTTATGATATTCACTTTTCTGTTAGTTGGTTGGCAGACAAACAAATCCAAGATGTCACATGAGATTTACAAAATTGCGATGGGCATTTTGCACAACTTCATGACATTTCTAAGACCATTCATGTTACAAATCAGAAAAGAATTGGAAATGAATAAATAGTGAAATGTCACAATGTGCAGATTTCTGTCCACATTCAGATCGGCACTAAACGAGACACAAGCTGCAGACAGTTGAACTGTTGTCAGTAAATCAAGAGAAAAGAAGCAGACGAGACGAGTTGAAACCCTTAAACTGGAAAATTGAATGTGAAGCAGTGGAGAAATATTAAAAAGGACTGAGGATATCTGCCACAAGGAGACGATTTGCAGCTGCATGTAACATTAATATGAAATTCAAGAGAAGAATGGTTGTAGTGCAAAGAGAAAAATGCACATTCATATTTTTTTCCCACACATTACAGATTATAACAGATATTGTCTGCATATTGCATATTTTTGCTTTGAGATACAATTTGTTTTTTTACGTTCCTCTTTTGGTTGAAGATATTCTTTATCTAGGTTTTTTTTTTTAAACTGAGAAAATAATAAACATGGGAGACGGTTTAACTTTCAACAGCTGGCACCTTTATGCATTTCCTAATCACGATTTCCGACACTTCAAACCGATGCATCAACTATATACACATGCTCATTTGTCATGTGCGTGTTGACCATTGGTTCGTAATTAACTACAGATTTAGTGTTTAAAAAACACTCGTCAACATTACTACTGATGTCTTTTCTTCAAAAGTCTCTCTCCGACTCTTTAAAAACAAGATATAAATTCACATGTTGGACAAAAGGGTTTGGGAAGAACACAAACAATACAAACATTGAACTCTTCAGGCTTTCCATTATTTCAAGATTTAAAAAGTGGGGCATTGAACAGATTTTGAAAGACACACCGAAACACAGATTAACTTTAACTTTCTGTCATCTAAGTGGAGAAACCTTAAGGCGTTCAAGGCTCAGCTGTCTAAGCTTCTTACAGCACATTAAGGTCATGTCCCAGGTGTTCACCAACATTGCCACCGCCAAACACTAATGTTGTGTTGTGTGAGTGAGTGAGTTACAGAGAGAGACGGAGATATTGATTTGAAGGAAAGACGGGATTAGCAAAGTGCAGACACATTACAAAAACTACTTTAACACTAAATCACACATCAGAGTTAATGGTTTAAACTGAAAGTGAGATTAAACGTTATCTTTGGCTGTAAAAACTGTCACGACACAAGTGCAACGTTACGGTACTGTTTCCTAGCAACACAGAAAGTGCAATTTAAAGTTCTCCATTAACTATAAACCTTTTGCAGACCGCCAGTTTCCTGTCTGGTTCCACGTGTGTGCTCTCTATAGGGCTGCACATACAGTAAAGAGTACAGCCAGTAAAACCAGCCTTAAGAGTCCAATATATGGGATTATGTTCCCCATGTGTGCAGAGATGGAAAGTGGAAACGCACAAATTGACTTTCAGCTGCATATTTTGAGCTGAAGCCAAAACTCCATATATTTAACGTGTTGAACGACCGAAAGTAGTGCTTTTTTTATTTCCTGTGGCGGCTGCACATGATTCGATGCATCATCTGGCAGCTCAGGGTCTCGGCCCGGGGATGTAGAGTTGGTCATGAATCAGCTAACAGCGCGTCCGGCTTTTGACAAGGTCGTGTCATCGCAAAACATAAATTCCTCTGTTTTCCTTCCTTCCTTCCTGTGAGTTTTTTCTCTAGAAGGCTGAGATCTCCATACCAGCAGCGACTTTTTAAAAAAAAGTCAGTGAAGGACTTAATAAGAGTGCCGTCATTCTTCACCTTTTGCACAGAATTTTTGTTTTGCAATGGACGTCGATGTTAATCGTGGCGCTCTGGGACTTTGATGGAGTTTGAAGCACAATCAAAATGTCTTGGATGCAGTGCCGACCAGTTTCAAAATGATCTCCTCCATGAAGGTTATAATGTTCGGTTTTTGATTAAACTGTCTTCGAGAGGTGTTGATTCAACTTAATGGTCATTTTGGGGGCTGCAGTTTGTTTGTCATTCGACTGAGAAGTGTTTCTAATAACGCGTCTAATGTGGTGGGCAAATCACTACAAACGTATGAACTTTATGAGGGTCGGATTTATTGCAGGGCTGCTGTTTTAGACTGTATTAGTTCTACCTAATACACTGGAAACTGAGTGTGTCTGCCTCGTAAATTGATCAGGACAAATCTAAACCCAGAAATCCCACTAATAGTTATTCTTAACGTCAGCATATTACAATTCAAGACACCTAAAGTTGTGTAGCGTTGATAAGCAGCAGATAAACGTCCATCAGTTGAGTGCAGCCGCATTAACAATAACAGGAGCTCAGCAGTTTACAGGTAATCATGATATGAAGAGTAGCACGCTATAAAAAGGGGCTTACATTAAACCCATTGATGTGAGTAGAACTATTTCTATAATGTCTGGCTGAATATAAAATGTGTGCACGATATATCCTGTGTGTCCCAAACCATTGCAAGTCCCATAAAGTCAGAATTTCAGGAAAATAATTATATATATATATAAACACTAATCTTAACATCTCTAAAACCAATAAACAGCATAACCCTCTACTAGAGAGTCTGATTGAATAGGAAACCACCAAGAAACAACCAATAATCAGTCACAAAGCAATCAGCAGCAGGAAGCATCAAAGTCGACAAACAACCAGGAAGAGAAGATGATTTGTTAGCATCACCAGCAGACAGAGAGACAACCACAAGCACACGTTAGAGAGCAATGACTCACACAGAAAGACACAGTGAACACTTACCAGAGCTTGTTGAAGTGAAGCAAGCGTAGCTGTAGCTCCAACCTACCGATCAGGTTGAAGTGGTCTCTTATGACAAACGATTCTCCAGCAACAAGGTGCAACACAATCAAATGTCCTCTGAAATGATGAAGCTATTAGCAGTTTAGCTTGATTGTAAAATACATCAAAAATTACAGGAAGTGTTTGTAGCAGCGTTGGTCGCTGACCTTTTAGAGCAGGGGTGTCAAACTCATCAGCATCACGGTTTCCCTCAAAGGGCCGGTTGTAACTGTAAGACTGTATAACTGTAACTACTCCCTAACATATTGTTAAATAACTCTCTCTGCATTTGATTATTGTTTATTCAAGTGTAAAAATACTGTATATGCAGTTATATAAATGTAAAATGATATTTAAGCACATTTCTGTTATTATAACATAAATCATTTTAATTTAGGGTTCGGAAACCCACATTACTCTATCAAAGATCAAACTATTAAAGAAAATAACAAAGACAAATATCATCAAACACAAGTTATTACATTAACTTTGTTCAAAGCTATTTTTGTCACCTCTCTGCATCACTAATGTCCCCGTCGTCATCCCGCGCATGGCAGCTACATCCAAGAGCTCCTCACTGAGATCAGGTCTTATAAACACGGATAGATGCTCTGTGTCCGTGTTGTCTGTGCCTTCATCAACAGCTAATGAAGAAGACGAGTACCTGCTCGTCTCTTCGGCTAGCTGTGTTGTTAGATTGCTGCTAGTTCCTGAACTCGGTCTGCGATGGTGTTTCTTCACAAACTAACATTTGTAAAAGTCTGTATCTGGTCGGAGCTCACCTGCTCACATACCTTTAGCATGCACTGGGCTGTAGCTTTTGTAAATATATTCTGCTGTGATTGCAGTCTGCCTTTTAATTCTTGGAAAATTTGATGTTTTTCTTGGAGGCTAAATTTAGCTCCGTGTTTGGTGTCAAAATGCCGACGTGAATAGTATTCCTTCTTCACCGACACGCATCATAACACAGAAGACAGACCTATTTTTCTCCTTGAAGCACAAACATGTATTCGCTTTCCCATCTTAAATTACATTTTCTTCCCTCTGCATCAATTTTTCTCTTGGTGGACATTTTGGGATTATTTGTCGATCTTTTTCAACTCAATCACTTGTTGGAAAACCTCTTTACGGGCTGTTCCCTCTCCTGTCCACCTGTTGTGATAGTTTTAATGTCGGTACACAGACAACATGCTATCTCAGAATTTCAACTTTCTATCTCATAATTTCGACCATGGGGATACTTTTATTTCCAAGTCTAACTTTAAATTTCTTTTCCAAAATAAAAAAAATTCGTAACTTTTTTTTTTTTGCTGGCGGATTCGCGGGCCACATAAAATGACGTGGCGGGCCGGATTCGGCCCGCGGGCCTTGAGTTTGACAGCTGTGTTTTAGAGCTTCATTGTGTTATTCCACTTCTCCTTTCATGTAAGCACTCACTGCCCTGGCTAAGCTGGTGTTCTCTTAAACTATATGTTTAATAACATCAATGAATCAATATTTAAGATGGTTAGCAAACTAGCAGCAGGAAAAAGTCAGGTGGAGACTCACAGCTTTAAGTAGGCCGGCTCATTACGGAGGGTGCGCTTGATTTGTAGTGTGTGTGGTGTGTCACATGAGAAGTGGAAAGTTGTCTGAAGTAAATTGAACTGAGAACAGATGCATTTATTTCCAGTTAGACACTTTATTCTTACATTCAGTGGTGTTTTGAAAGTGTAAGCTATGTGCATACAGTTATTTTCTAATAGGAAATGTACAGATTGCATGGTATAATACTAACGAGTTGTATCTTCAATGGTTTTAATGGATGACACTGACCTGGTGCGTAACAGCGCAAATTTAAAAATACCTTTTTTCTCCTTTTTTTTCAACTGTTAATCTTTAATTTGGACCTCCAGGCTAAGGCAAATATCAAAAACTGGAAATTAACAGTGTGTGGTTCTCTCTGAGAAGCTATGTATATATGTTTTTAAGTCTCATTGGCCATTGTATAGGCTCTGTTTTGTATGTTTGGGGTTTTTGTTGACCGTTATTTATCACTTATCCAGGGAAAGTGCCTTAGCATGCTCGCTCCTCTTAAAAAACATCCTGGGTTGTGTTGATATAATTCACTCAGCGTATTGAAATCCAGAACAAAAGCCTTTCGATAAATCCTACTTTAATATTTGCTGACACTCTCCCAGACAAATGGTTGCAGCTGTAGTCTGTGGAGTTGTTAGAGTTCATTACATTCTAAGGTATATCTGTCATTGTGTTACCTGTCCAGTACAACCTCGGTGCTGGTGGCCAATTAGCAGCTGCTATTGGAGCCGTTTGCAATTAATTGTGCATTTCTTTTCATGATATTACTCACCAACGTTTTTGTATTCAGGCCTTCTTTAGAACTAGCAGCCTTGCAGTCACAATACCTATACAGAACATAAATGCATATATACCTGCAACCACATATATTAATTGATAATTGATACACAGTGACCTGGAAGAGCTTGTTTCAGTTGGTAATCCAACCTGTTGTGCTTCTAAAAATGTATAAATGCATGCATAGCCCAGCTTTTTGTTCTCTGAGTGTATTCACATATGAAGCATGTTTTGGTGTTTACATGGTAATTAATGCTTGTGCTGTTTGTGTGTCTGTGATGTCCAGGACACACTGCTGGAGTTGCTGTGTGACACGGTGGCGGCGGCAGTACGGCAGGGGAAAGGTCTCGTGGTCAGCGGGTTCCTCAGAGACCTGAGACGGGTGGAGGAGTACGAGGCCAAGGTCAGAGCGCCGGACAGACAGACTGACAGACCACATGTGGTCAGGGACATGGGATAAAAGAGGGAAAAGTTACAATCATGTCTCCACAAAAAGAAAATGTAAAAGGGAGGAAAGAAAGCAGAAAGACGCTCTGATTTTGAAACGTGTTGGACTTTCAGCACTGACATCACATCACAGTGAAAAATGTTGATTAAATATGACTCATAGATAATGGTAAACAAAATGGGGAGGCATGACAATGAATTCTGCTTTTAATAAGAGCAACAAATGGAAGAAAAATGTCCGCTTTTTTACTGATGCAGACTGGTAGTACAACAACAACAACACAACTGGAACAACAGTGCAGTGACGTACAGTTCAGTGTAAAGTAAAAGAGTAGAAGATGTAGCCTGAGGTCTTCACCTGGACTTGCTGCTGACTTCCCTCCTCCTGTGCCTTGTGTGTCAGATGGGGGAGCCCAGTGCAGTGCTCCTGCTGAGCTGCTCCGCTGACACCATGTCCAGTCGCTTGCAGTGTCGCGTCAGATCCACCTCCGGCCTCCACCCGGCCTCCGACAGAGACGGCGTCCTGCACAGGAGGGCCGAGAGCTTCCGCAGCGACAGCCAGGCGGTGGCAGCTCATTATGAACGCAGGAAGCTTCTGCACACGGTAACGTTGCTTTTATCCGTCGTGGCAGAATGCGGCTAACGCTGCCAAGGTTAGAGGTTCAATTCCCACTCCGGGTTAAAGCTCACCCATCTAATGAGAATTAGCTTACTTATATCCACCTTATCTCAGCTGAAACTCATCCAGATGTAAATGCCCCTCAAACACATATTCCAGGCTTTTTTTAAAGTAACATTTTAAGTTCAAGTGTTTTTGTAGCCAAACACTTGCACCCCGGGTACAAGAGGCCTCAATATGTACCTCGTGATCTCCCAAATTTTTATGTTAAACATATTGGCAGAACTTTTCTACTTTAGTGTGTGTGCATGATCAGAATATTATGTAAAATATAGGACATGGTGATGGACTTTAAAGGGCACACATTGCAAATGTTTGTCTACAAAGCAGGTAAATCATGTTTCATTAGCTGTTTGGGGAAATATGATGAAGATTACGTTTTTAATGACATGCCATGGCCCTTTACGTATTGATTCATATCATTTACACACATCTACATCTGCATTTTTTTGACCCATTAATCTGTGAAGTGTTTTTCCTTTGATGTGTTACCATGAAAACATATCAACATAAAGACCATGTAAAAAGCCAATTTCTCTTCTTTTCCAAGCTTTATATTTAAAATTAAATGAACCTAAAAACATTCAAGATAAAATTGTCAATCCTCTCTACAATGGAGACGATTATTTTGGAATATTTTTTGAGCTGAAGGCTCAGGTGTAAGCACAGGGAGTCACTGGAGTCTCTGCTGACACAATAATCACAGAATTTCTGTTCATGGTTGAACTGTCCCTTTTAAAATGAGCCGGGGGAACATTTAAATGCCACAGACGGTGTTTTGTGTGTGTGTGTGTGTGCACGCGTGCTTAAATGCCACAGCCAATGTCAGCAGTCTGCTGTGAGCTTGCAGAGCTTGCACTGCAGCAGACTGCTGTCCTCCACTGCACATTGAAGACACTGATGGTTTTTGAAAGGCCTCGTCTCAGCCAGTGTGTCTCCGTCCGCAGGTTGACGCCGAGAGGTCGCCGGACGAAGTGTTCGCCCAGATCTGCCAGGCGATGGAGACCTTCTGATTTCTACAATTCCCTCAACATCACCCCCTCCCCCAAAAAACCCCAAACTCTGCAGTCCAGCAGGTCCACCTGTGAAGACCTTCTCTCCCTCCCTCCCTCTCTGGATTCTCACCCACATAACTTCACACCTGCACCAGACATAAGCTCGTTGAACTGTGATACGCATGTCCCCCAAACACTCCCGGCAATCAGTGAAACCTCTTTCTGCTTTTGAGTCTGACGAAGAGCCTGGTTGTCACATTGTGCTTCACCCACTCGCATCGTCTCTCTGTCTCACATTGACCTCAATATATGCTGCCAACTGCCGGACCGAGGCATCTAACTGTACTGAGAAAACAGCATTCCCTGCTGTGACTGAGAGCATGTTTCTAGTTAAATGTGAGCTCTCTCTGCCCCCCCGCGCACGCGCTACAAAGTGGAATCGTCAGTGTGCTCATGCTCTCATGCACAGCAACATGCTTTATATTGTAACAAGCATGCAAGAATTACAATCAAGCTTAACTGCTTTTTGTGCGTTAAAATAAAAAGCCGGAAAGAATTAAAGGGTATTAAAGATTATTGCATTTGTATGTCTCCAAGCTCATCGTGCAGGTGCTTGTCTGATTGTTAACATTCAATAAAGCCAGTGCATTTGCTAAATGGAGGATTTCTGAGTGTGTACTTTGGTGTTTTGTGTTCGTGTGAGGACGGGGAAGTCACAGCTGATCTGAGAGCACCATCTGCTGGTGAGAAGTTCACAACAAAAAGGTGCTGAAATGATATGAACGGTCATTTTTGACATCCTGTTTAAAATGCACAGGAACATTTTCTTTGTTCTTCCACCTTCAAGCCGATAAAATACCTGAATCCAACATCAGCTTAAATGACCTTTAACGGCAGCACTCGATGTGTCGGGGAGCGTTAGAAGTCGCCACTAAAGGTCACGTGTTGGCAGCATAAAAGGGAAGGAATATAAATAAATCAGTTTTCACATCTTCTTGATGTTACCTGGAGGTTTCTACATCAAAAAAACAAACAACCAGCGCTTCATCCTTTTAATCATAGTGTCCTCTTAATGATGTCTTGATTTGGGAAATACAGTTTAACCGAAGTTTTTGCATCTTGTGTAACTGTCCGGAACACAGTGCTGAAATCGCATTCAGATGTTCAGTTCAGTCTCCGTCAACTGAAAGACTTGTTGGTTTCTCAAACATGAGGATCTCAGCTTCTCAGTTCTGGATCAGGGAAATCGAGTGTCTTTGGATTTTGGACAAAAGAAAATTTAAGAGGCACGTTGGACTGTCAGACTTTACACTTTTTAACTTATATTTTCATTTAATGATAAATCGAAAATTCAATTTGTTGCAGCTTTAACGCATTATGATATTCTAGAAGAAAACATTGATTCAGTATTGAAACATTTAATCATCAAGCAAAACTTCAAGCAAATTAAATGTAAATAGTCACAAATGTGCGTGGGCCCGAAAACAACAATCAGTCCCATTACTTTATGAATCTACTGATTACTTTCTCAATTAAATCGAATAATCATTTGAACTACAAAATGTCATTAAATTGTGAACAATTGTGTCCAAAATGTCAACTTCCGACGTCAGTTTCAAACTTTACTAATCAAGTCAACAAATTGAATAATCTACTAAACAACCTACAATAACAATAACAATAATAAAATAAAGGAACAACAGGTGTAGAAACACTAGTTTCACATACTTTTATTTCCACGGTTCTCCTCTAGCATTTTTTTTTTTTACATTATTATTTTTTTTACATAAGAACAGACTGTTATACACAGATATTGAAGCAGGGCAAAGGGGGTGAAGGAAAGAGACGAAAACCATAAAAATGGTGTCTACTCAAGCACAACAAAATCTATGTGTATAAAACTGTGGGTTGTTCCACTGTGGAGGCACCAACCACTACCTCAATTCCTTTTGTTTTTTAAATAGATTAATAAAAATACAATCTTTTAAATGGACCTTTTTTAAAGTGGACTGCAAAATGAAAGAAGATCTAGAGGCATGATGACTGGATCGATAATGTAGAACAATGTGGGGCGATGGCGCCACGCAGGAAGGGAGCAGTTGTTGCCGGGGGTCAGAGGTGGAATTACCTCCCCAAAAAGAAATCTTTTAAAAATGGCACACAGCAACTAGCGCTGGCTACTTTTCACCATATACTTGTACACTCAACATGTTCAACAACGGCACACATCGGGGGAGGAGGAAAAAAAAAGAAGAGAAAATAAACAAAAACTTTCCAAACGTTCCCATTCGCCTGCCTTCAAAAGTATTTGCTCTCCGTGCTGTAGTGCTTCCCTGTTAGACATGTTTTAGTGGAGAGAGCAAAGGGAAAGGAAATAGAGATGAAAGTGTGTGTGTGTTTGAAAGGTGAGAGAGCAGCGTTGTGTGACAGTGGTGGGGATGGCTCCAGAGTCCGCTCAACACGTACAGGTCCGTCTGCAGACCGCCTCCCTACAGTCTGCAGTCAACAAAAACGCACCGACGTCGGCGTCACGCTCCACACCGCCTACTTCCTCTCGCAGCAGCTCCTGCTGAGGGAGCTGCGACTCATAAATACTCATCTACGGATACCTAGCTAGAACATTTTTCACTCTTGCATAACACGGAGACCACATACACACACACACACACACACACACACACACACACACACACACACACATACAAACCACCCAGGTGCATCTCGGTTGATGACTTCACAGTCCACTATGACCACACACCTCCTATAGGTGGCGCTTCACCGGACCAGTCGTCAATTCTCTCCAGTTTCGAAGCAGCACAGGGAGGTAAACTGGAGGGCGATGAGCGGGGGAGGGAGGGAGAGAGGGAGGAAAGCCCTCCTGGAGTCACAGAGCTCGGGAATGTCGGTGTGCCTTCTGGGGGATTTTTTGTTTGTTTATTTTTAAAATAGTGTATCGTTCAAAATCACGGATCCGTTGATTAACCTTGCCGAGGTGGAGCAGGGCCCTGTTGTTGTGAGGAACCAACATGGCCACCCTTTGCTTAAGTCAGGGATGCCAGTTTACCAACAGCCCCCCCCCTCCCCCCTCCAGCAGCACTGTGGTCTGCTTTGAGGCTCCTGCCTGCCTGGCGGCGGCGGGTTAAACGGTTATCTTGGACTTGGAGGATGGAGCCATGCACAGAGTGGCCTGTGGGATATGTGGAGAGAGCCTGCAGCTAGAGACGCCTGGGACCCTGTCATCTGTTGGCTGGAAAGTAGTTAGGGTCCAGGTAGTTGTAGCCTGTGCTCTGCGGCAGACAGTAGTCCCTGTCCAGAAAGGTGTCTTGCTGGTGCACTGGTTCCAAGTGGTGGTTAGGCTTGTGAGTCTCTGTCTTGAACAAGCTGGAAGACGAGCAGGAACAAAAGGGGAAGTAAAGGAAGAGCTCAACTCTTATATTTATATCCATTTCCTTTTTGAGTATATATCACAGAGCACATGTTGGATCATTACAATAATCCTAAATAATTCAATAACAATAAGTAAACATTAAACAAGACTATACTGCGATACCAACATTGTTACCACAGTGTTAACTTTGAAAACATCTCTTATGGTAGACAAACTTATATTGTTTTAAGTTATATATCATCATTTCATTTCAACCCTAACTACCAGTTCTGTAGGAGGTAGTTTGACGTGAGGTCTCACCAGTCAGAGCAGTTGGAGCAGAAATCAACCGAGTTGTCCTGCGGACAGTCCTGACAGTGCCACCTCACTCCCTGGATGGGCTCCATGCCGCAGACATCACACTGCACAGAACACGCACACGCACACACACATCTTCAGAGCAGCACAAAACCTTCTTAAACTCATAGAATTGATGGCGAGTATGCAACAGGACACAAACTTTGTCCATGACGACCAACTGTACAGCTCCTCTGATTCAGGATGCATTATATAACTTCCCCTCCTACATTGAGGGCACACACACATATATGTGGAAGTCCGGCTTTAATGTTGTACAGAAGTGTGCAAAGTCTTCACCTTGTAGCCTACATGCCGCATCTCGTCCTTGTCCTCGTGGATCTCCTGCAGCGTCTGTTTCTTCAGTCGCTTCAGCTCTAAAAGTTCTTTGTACTCTGGCAAATTTCTCAACTCCATAGGTATCGCCTCGTCATCCTGAGCGTGAGGGAAGGAGAGACAAACATACGTAAATGTACACACAGAAAGAAAGAGAGAGAGATGCTTCGTCTGTGCATCCCTGATGCCCATCAGTCATCATCCCTCTATGACTCTCTCCTTCACAAGACACCTCTGCCAGCCTCCACCTTCTCACAGAGAGCGGAAAAAACTTCTGAAACTAAAGAAGTGGCAAAGTGCAACATTTTGTTTTTGACAGAACTATCCGTAGCACTTCCAGGCCTCGGTGAGAATCCTGCCAGGCTGCAAACGTGGCCAAAGTAAAGGACAACTCGGTGAAGTGAAACATGGTTGTGGCCCGTGCTGGCAGCAGCTTTGTGACTTCACTTCACACCGGCGGTGTCAGAGGTTTTGTTAATGCGGCGGTGAGGCGGCAGCCTGTGTTCTCAGCAGGAGACGGCGACCTGGTTTTACTTAAAGGTTACTGCCATCAAAGCGAGAGAAGGAAAATGTCAACGCCTGGTTAACGGCGAGCGTCGGGAGTCTCGCAAGCTCAAATGGAAAGAGACGAGGCTGGCTGGGCCCCCTGCTCTGATTTAGCCGTTTAACAGTACAAGCCGCACTGATTGAAGTGAGAAGAAAAAAAAAAAAAAAGGCACAGACGTGTACGGTCAAGAGCCAAATGCCTTATTTCACCTAAAACGTGTTAAAGGGGAGTTAGGAGGGAGTGTCTTTCATATGAAGGCAGACATGTGACAAGGCAGGGAGCATGTACGCAGGTGCTTACTTTGCCTCGTTTTAAAATGGGATTAAAATAAATAATAAAAACTCCCGAACATGCAGCTTTACCCTGTCTTTACCGTACAGGTCACTGCTTATACGAGGGTACAACTGTGGATGGTGACAGAGGAGCGGGAACGCAACCTTGTGATGAGCTTCATTAGGCAGCAAAATACCACAGTCTGCTCGGTGGTCAGTGACACGGGAAAAACAATCTGGTTATCAGTTACAAGATAACATCCCAGCAGAAATAAATGGGAGTTGGACGTGTTGAAAAAGAAGTAAAGAAAAAGCGACGTAGATTTCAGGTGTTAGTGTCGTGTGACGTGACGGAGGACTGACCGACTCGTCAGCAGAGGGGTCCTGCACGCTGCCGTAATACGCCGCGCGCTCGTCATCTTCGTCCATGTAGACAGGAGGCTCGTAGGAGGTCAGGAAAGTAGACGGCCGGTACAGGTGCTTGTTGAGGTGGTGCTGCCTCTTACTGGATGCCTGGGGAACAAACACGTACAGTCACTTTTTGCAGATGCTTAAAAGAAGGGCTGGGAAATACCATCCAATATTGATATCTCTTATATGAAATAATGACAATGATGCTCAGTACAATGTTCCACTCTTAAGTATTATAGCTGCAAATTACAATCATTGATTTCTAGTACATTTTTACAGAGTACATGTCTTAGTCACATATCCTTTAATGCCAAAGAAGTTAGGTTTATGATCATTTATTTTTCTACATTTCTTTTAACTCTCAAATATCCTGAATCAATCACACATCATCATCACGGGTTTCATTCAATTCAAGTCGGAATACAACAATACTGAATTCATTGCCACGTCCTTACTTAAGGACACAACTTAAAGAAAGCATTTGTCATTAGTAAGCTCAGTGTGATTAAGGAGTCTAGTGAATGAGTAAAAAGTTACCTTTTTAGTGTACATGCACAGGTTGGGAGTTCTTCCAGGCACAGGAATACCAGCTTTTGTCAGTTTGATGAAGTACTTTTGAACCCTACTGGCAACCTGCAATGTTTCAACAGGAAAATGTCTGTTAATGATTTCCAACTGAAGAAAAGCTGCTTGAAGTACTTGCAGTCACGCAAACGTATGATCTAGGTACTTGTAGTACTGCTCAGTATATGCTCAATGCAATCTCTGCCTCCATTGTAAAGGCACACGGCCGTACAATCGGTTCAATAAATGTTTAGCTGGCAAAATACAATTCGAAGGCAAGTCGGGTTTAGTCAGGTGAAGGTTTCTTGCTTCTTTGAGGTGGTTTTTTTTCTGCTCAAATATGAAAATAAGCCAAATATTCTGAACTAAGCAGGTATTATGTGTCATTTTGTGAAGCTAATCCGAGCTCTCTTTGTCACCTGTTTCGCCGTTCGGTTGCCGAGCTCATCGGCAATCTTCTGCCATCTTCTGGACTCCACTTCCTCGGGGGGGAACTTTACGAGAAGCTGCTCCAGTTTTTTCTGTCAAATTAGACAAAACAACAGAAAACCAGTCAGAACAAATTACTTTACTGCATAAATGATTATATATTAAATAAGTGTTTAATGTATTTAGTATGATTTTAATCACAAACCGAATGTAGATCATTTAAAAACAGCCTATGAAACAGGTGTGTAGCACAGGTTATTACACATTTGGGTTGCTTATAACATAGTTAATTCAGTCCTCATTTCACAAATTGATACTGGCTTTGGAGGCTGGGATCCTATTTATTTCAAATAATAAATTGAGTTGCTGCTGATTTTTCTAAAATTCAAATGGTGTTACAATGCAATCCTGCACACACTGAAATGCATTGCACCATCTTGCACACTTGCTCCCTACCTGTTCCTCCACAGTCCACAGCTGGTTGAAAGTGTCAGACTTGTTTGGAAGACAAATCCTTCCCCTGATCATCTGTCAAGAAAACACGAGTGACAGCCATGTTGAAAGAGGCAAACATAACGGGCACTGCACCGTTTGAAGAGATGTGTGCATGTGAACTGCCTGACGCACTGAATCAGTCATGTTGACAGACAAAGCCCGGCTGTCAGATGAAACTCGAGAGGTGTCGTCAGTAAGACACAGAAAAACAGCGACACTTTTGACTGACAAACTAAATCCTATTAGAATTCAGAGTGTAACCCGGGAGAATGCTAATGTGCAAACAGGAAGAGAGAACAGATATAATCAAGTTGTTTGCTCAGAGCTCAACGCCGTCTAATCCCAACAATCATCAAAAGTAGAACCTTACTGCGTATACGGTGTGGGAAAAGACACACACACACAACAGGGGCCAAGAATAAGACATAATCAGAGGTGTGGGAGAGGCGGGCTCCTCATGTTTCCATGATAACATCTTTTGTGCTCACATGTGCTGCCTGCTTAACTCTGCCAAGGGGGAAGAATGGAAGAATGGAGGAGATGAGGTTGGAGTAGTGTGAAGTGGTAACAACCAGATGATTTGTAGGCTGATCTGCGGGAGGTCGGTGACTCACCTCAGTTACCGTTGGGAACAGGATGTAGCTGCATCTGCACTAATGATATACTGATGTGTGTGTGTGTGTGTGTGTACAGGTTATCTCAGGCAGGAGGCAGAGTCATACCTGTGCTTGCCTGCTGTTCTCTAGAGCGTCACTAGTGGGCAGAGAGGAGTACATGGTGGATGTTTCGCCTTCCTTCTTTGGCTCCACGGGACTTTTTGGTCGAGCAGGCAAACCTGAAGGGAGGAAATGAGCAGAATTAGTCAATTAAAAAACGTCAGAGGCATCTCTCCGGTGATAATTTTGATTCAAAACAATGTACACATACCAAGACAAAGAGAAAATGTATACGTGCCTTGGTCGAAGATCAGCTTTAGCCGCCTGGTTTTGCGTTTCTTGTCGCAGAACTCTCTCTCAAAGTCACCGAGGCCTGAGGTGTACTGCTCCCATCCAATGTCAGGGAGCTGGACGACTCGCTGAGGACACGGCAAGTCCAAATGAACCTGATGGTCACAAGAATTGGGGGTCACAATCTGTTAACAAATAATCTTAACTTCTAGAAACTATACTGCAACAAGGCTAGATGTGTTACAACATGAGAAACAAACACTGTAAGACGAGGAAGCTAATTTAGCTAACTTTTCTCTCTGACAGCCGGCTCGCCTTGCATGCAGGAGTGCTGAGGTTTAAGTGTCCGACAAGCTGCCCAGCTTCAGCGATAACCCGATGCACAGACGGGTTAAATCCATCATTTACAACGCAACTCAACCCCCAGTTCACCCGTCAGCCACGATGTTATGTGCATTGTTGACACATGCCGCAACTTTCCCAGCAAGTCTCCACCGCATGATTTATTTTAGCTGCAAGCTTGTCGGCTGTGTGTCTGCCCGGCAGAGTATTTCAAGCCAGCAGCTCACCATGTCAGGCCGACTGGGTGTATGAATTTATGAGTCGGTGAATAAACGCTGCAGCTCCTCAAGAGCCAAGTTCCCGTGTCTTGCTTACCGCTTGCTGATTAAAGTGAAGAGCGCTAACCCAGAAGTTGGCATCAACTTCAGCTCAGGCTCACTTAAGGTGGACTGACCTTTAAGGTGGATTTTAGTGAGAAGCCGCACCTCAAGAGTTTTGCTCAGCTTTATGAAAGGAGTTTTCATACATTTGTTTTTACTGTTTAACTGATTGCACTAATCAGTCAAAATGTGTACTCTCACTCTCATTAGTGTAGTTAAAACACAGCACAAAATAACTTTTGCATGTAAATGCTTTTTTGGTTTGTCAAGAACACACTTTAGTGTGTTTGTTACCTGTTTCTGCAGCTGCTCCACAAAGATGATGGGATCGCCGAGTGCCTCCCTCTGGTGACGCGCCAACGTCTCCAGGTCCAGGATGGCCTGCGTGCGCTGGGCCTCGAGAACACCGATGGTCTGCAGCAGCCTCTGGTAACTGACACGGAGGGAAGCGAGGTTAGACAACGGTGGGAGAGGAGGGACCGCTTGCATTATTCAACCTGACACTTGCAATGCTGCAGTGCATCAAACTTTCAGACGCCAGACGATGCATAATTCAACAGTGGGGGCTGAGAACTTCAATACTTGCACAAGACATGAACCAGTCTCCGGTCCTTTCCACTTATTTTGCAAATAAGTTTACAGGCGTTTGTGTGCATCTCCAACCAGCTGCTCTCACAAATTACAAACACCTCTAGAGTTACTTTTCTTGTGCAGCCCGTCAAGAACTGCAGCGAGAGAAAATACATTTAAAGCACTTCAACACTTTTCTGCTTTATAACTGTGCACATCACTCAAGCTTTCATAGCGATATCAAAACCTTTGCATGACAAAGATCAGGTTTTGCAGGGCTCGAGGAGCCTCCCGTGCCGTACGAGTCCGACCTTTCCACTCACAACCCCTCTGGGGCGAGAGAGAAGAGCTGCAAACTGAGCTGTCAATGACTAAGTGTAGCACTGACTCAGAGGCCCTACAGTGCGAACAGATCCGGAGGAATCGACAGGAACGTGACAGCATCCTGCACGGCTATAATCTAACGCAAGTGCTCAGTGAAGCAGAGTAGATCAATCTCCCCCTAACAGGATATTTAATGAAAATCAATGCAGAGGACACAATTTATTCAACAGCTGCCAGTGGTCGCAAAATCCTACAAAGAAAACCATTCAAACAAGTCAACGGTGTTTAACCTCATATCCCTTCTTTAGTTACAGACACCATCCTTTTACACGGTGAGGAGCTCTGTTGACCTTGTACAGCATCGGTGAGCGCTGCACTTCAACGCAAACTGTGAAAATAAATCTGTCTCTGCAGCAGTGGCACCGAAACATATCGCTGCACATTCCCTGTACTACAGAGGGAGTCAAATGTAAGAAAGCAGCAAGCATGCTGCCGTCCTCCGGTGAACAGATGATCGGTGCATCAATCTGTCTGAAGGGAAGCGGGGAGGACTTGGCTCTCTGAGCTCCCACCATATGTCCAGGGACAGACCTGGTGTACCATTGCCACCTACTGGGCCTGAGGTTCACTGACCAACACTGCTGCCAAATGAACATCATGGCCAGGATGGTGCTAAGCTGACGCCTGATGATCAAGGATTGGGGTTTGCGTTTTTTTTTAAATTATTTACAAGAAATATGTAGAGGGTAGTGGTACTATGTCAAAATAGACAAATTCGTGAAATATAAATACAAGATGTGCTGTGTACACATCATCAATTATGTCTGTGTAAATTCTCCATACTCAGCAACCCTAAAAATGCCGAGTCATGCATCCGTAAAAATGACTCCTCACTGCATTGATCTGAGCCTTCAGAAATACTCCTCACTCAGCACAACCTAAAAACTTGATCGGATTACCTCGCAATACAAGAGCAGTGAAATGTTACTCTAAAGCCGTTCTCAGAACATTCACCGATACGGGTTTCCAAGACAAAAGGAGCTCAGCTGAGGAGGTCTCTGAGCCCCTCCTGTGAAGACGCATCATGAATCAGCTGACCTTAGCGGTGCCTGACTGGGAACTGTCCGCCGCCATAAACATCCCGTCTTCTTTGACAACCGACAACACAACTTGGAATAAAAACGCCGCACATAGAAATCCTGTGAATGGAGGCAATCAGCGGAGTGATTTTAAACATCCAGTCTCTCTGTGGGCGTTTGGGAAGCTGACAATTGGCATCTAATTCACACAATCACAGCACCAGATTGAAGGTGGAAATCAAATGCTGAAACGTGCAAAACCCTGAACAGTAAGACAGGAGCTATAGTTAGATGCTCACAGATGTTCGCATAATAACTTGAGAGAAGACGCCAAAAATAACGGCGGTAATTTAACATTCTGTCTCTGCGGCAGCACTAACGAAAACCCAGATCCACGTATTTGTGATGTGATCCAAGTGAGGGATGGGAGTGTCTGCTCACCAAAAAGGCTAATATTGTTTATTTACTTAATGACACATGTATACGTTAACTTCTGTAGCTTTACGTCGCGATAAAGTAAATTTTCCTTCATAAGCAAAACACTGTCAACAATCACAGGGTTGATAAATCTGAGTGTGTGTGAGACATTTAACAGGAAAGAAGAAAAATATTATCCTGCCCCTCAAAGTCTAACAGACAGTTAAATTAAACAATTAAAAAGGAGAAAGGAGAAAAATGCTCAAACATATTCAACCTGTGAGGAGGGATCACAACAAGACTACTGATGTAGCCTAAATTAAAAAACAGTCAATGTTTTGGACACGATAAGAGTAAATCTTCTGTATATTTACCACTCAGACTAAACTAAATAAGCACTTTCTAATTATTAGAATATTTTTTAACTCAAATATGCCTCTGGTTCATTCAAAAGCAAAGAGCAGAAGTAACGCAATGATCCCAGAATACACTGATCAACATGTGTGACAGCTACATCAACAGAAGATGAGGAGAGAGCAGAATCCCCGGGGAGCTCCCACGTACTCTTTGTTGTGTTTAAGAGCCAGGTGGTCAGACTCAAAATAATACACGTCTGGCTCCTCCTCCTCCTCCTCCTCCTCCTCTGCAGCCGGGCTCTGTGTCAGCTTCTTGCTTTGCTTGGCCTCTTTGCTCTCCACGGGTACACCGTCCTCGCCACCTGCCCCGTCTGCTAGATCCACGGAGACCGGCTCCTCGCTGGAGGGGCCCACCGAGTCCGAGGGAGCGGGTTCCTCCACCACAGGGCAATCCTCCTCCAGCCCAACTAGCACGTCCCCCTCTTCCCTCAAGGGACCATTGTCTCTGGGAGGAGAGCTGAGCTTGGAGGAGGAGGCCTTGCCACCGGTAGCAGCCCTCCTGGGTGAAGTCCGCAGAGTGTATCTGTGTTCGTGGAGCTCTGTGAAAGAGGGGGGCGTGCTGGGTATCGAGGGATTGCACTCTGGCTCTGTGGGGGAGGGGGTTGTTGCTAGTGGGGGTGTAGCTTCTCCTGAGTTGCTGCTGTTGTTGATTGGAATACTGTTCATGGTGGTGATGGTGGTAGTGGAGGAGGTGGAGGCAGCAGCTTCCTGCACCGGTGTTGGCGGCCTGCCGTTGGTATCGTTCTCGCTCGCCGTCACCTGCTCCTCGTGGGCCAGAAACAACGGGTCGCCCACCACGTCGACCTCCACCTCCTCCACCTCCACCTCCTGCTCATTAGCCACTATCAACTCAGGGACGGGGTCCTCTGGAACGGCCTCAAATGTCGGCGCAGGTGAGACTGGCGATTCCCCTGAGCCAGAGACCTCAATCTGCAGAGGGACAGAGTTCCTACAAGGCACAGAGGGGTCGGGGGATGAGGGGGCCCCCGTCTGACTACCGTTGAGCAGTGACGGGCAGTTGGTGGCAGAGGTGGGGTTTGCACTAGGCTCTTCACCGAGTGTGCTAGGTTCCTCTGATTTAGTCTCTCTGAGTCCATTAGAGGCCTTGTGGGCATTCGGGGGCTGAGCTGCCCCGTCACACTCCACGTGACCATCCTCTGCCGGCTCACCTTCCTCTTTACTGTGGACAGGTGAGGCAGGAGCCGTGCTAACAGAGTTTTGGCTGGAAAATTCTTCACAGCTGTTGTCCTTGCTAGGCTCCGGGGCAGACACCGGACTTTCAGATTCCAGAGGCCCAGGGTCCTCGTCGTGTCCCTGAGACTCTCCAGAGCGGGAGCACCGCTTGGCCCTTTTGATTTGAGGACAGGCATCCCGTGGCCCCTTCCCTCTCTCACAGTTCTCGGAATTCTCAGGACTAATGTCTTTCTCTAAACAGGACACACCCCGCTTCCTGGAGCTGGTCCATTGCTCCGCCTCAGCTGGAGAAGCATTCAAGTCAGTTACCTTTCCCTGCAACGAGGCCTGCTGCTGGCCATCCTGCTGAGTGTCCTGCTTTGTGTCCTGCTTGTCGTCCTGCTTTGTGTCCTGTTTAACGTCTTGTTTGGTGTCCTGTTTAACGTCTTGTTTGGTGTCCTGCTTCGACTCCTGCTTGCCGTCCTGCTTCGACTCCTGCTTGCCGTCCTGCTTCGACTCCTGCTTCGACTCCTGCTTCGACTCCTGCTTCGACTCCTGCTTCGACTCCTGCTTCGACTCCTGCTTCGACTCCTGCTTCGACTCCTGCTTCTTCTTGGGAGAGCGGGCCCTTGGTAGCGGAGGTAACGAGGTCTCCTCCGGCTGGGCGATGCTGCGGTTCCTGAGGGTTCGACCACAAAAGTTCTCATCCAATCCATTGAGCCCCACTGACGACCTTGTGACGCGCGAGGAACGGGACGCGGCCATACTACGGCGGGTGCCTACAGCCTCCTCATCCTGGTGCTCTCTCCTCTGCAGCAGAATGCGGGCACCTGCAAAGCGCACACAGACAGATACATGAACTTCATTAAGTCAAAAATAACCACTGAAAACTGCAAACCTTTATAGCTCAATTGTTACTTCCCAGCACTAACTTTGCTATAAGTTTGATTGGTTTCACTGGCCAGGCATGCTAAAAAAGTATTGCATGAACAGCACCCTGGGGTGTTTCAAACAAGAACATTCACCATAAGGCCTTTGTTAAATACAGCTCGGGTCATTTCTAAGCTCACACCAGAGGAGTATTGATTTCTCCTGCCATTGTATCCAAGCAACACCTTCTGTCCACGGGCAGTACTAGATGACCACAGGTCCCTACAAAGGAAATACAATAGAAAGGTGGAAGATCTTAAACTGTCAGAAGACAAAACAGGAAACAATAAGGTAGGGCCGGGGAGATTCGTCGTCATAATCAACGTCATCGATTACAATAATGCATAATGTGCTTTGGAGCGTTGCAAGAACGGCTGCTTACGGATTCCCCCAGAGAACAAGCTGCAGCTAAGACAAACAAAAAGTCTCAATAATGTGGTTCTCTGTTAACTCTTCAAATTGTTTATCACAGCAGGTTATACACGAACACTTCAGAAAGCAAAATCCTCTCAGTGCACTTTGTCAAGAGGCAAGTGGCAGCAAGACGGCACCGAGTCCAGTTTAGGTTTTCTAGTGCCCACCAAAGCATGATTTGATATATTATTTTTTTTGCCAACAGGCAGAACAAGTTTCTATTAGTAGAAATCGCTTAAAATACATTTTTGAAATGTTTCTTCATCTCCCCTATGATAAAAGACTGTTGATTTAGTCTGTAATGCGTTTCAATTATTTCCCTTGGCCCACACTGATGCAAAAACACATTTGCCAGTGTTTATCTTAACTTTATATTGCTCCAGTGATAAAAATCAATTCAGCGATATCGGCTCAATACTGACATGTATTAAGTACTTTGTTAAAAAGTGTTGCGTCAGGGATGCGTCACAGCAATCCTTATGAATTATTTTTCTAATCAGGCATCTGACATAAATAGGGTCTATTATCCTGCTACATTTGTTTGTTTTTAAGACAAGATGATTCAATAAAATGGGTTAGTGTTTTTGATATGTATTTTTGGGGTAAATCGGTTGTTTTATTAATTGTGAATTTTAAAAAGAATCTTGAGAATTATCATTAAATTAGTCGTTACATTAAATGATAAAGCATTAAGCGTCGGGTGCAGCCCTACAATAAGGTCGGATCTTCCATCTAGTCAAAATGACAAATCACAAAGTCTCTTTCGACACTTTCACAAATGTCACAGCTTTGAGACTCAACTCAATGTCCTCGGTAACTCCGGAGATAAAGGTGACAACAGCGCGGCAAGCATAGTAAGTAATGGAAAGCCCATAAAGCTGGCAAGCAGAGGATTTATAAAAGGGTAAACTACCTGCGTTAAAACCAAATCCATGTGTGTATGTTTCACTGGGGGCATATTTATTTTCTCCCTGGAGAGATTACTCATTATTCTGTTACACAAAGAATACATATGGTTGACTGATTTCTGACACAGAAGCTACGCTGTAATTCTTACACCCAATTCAGCGGGGATAACACTGCCGACGTAGGCTCGTCATCACACACTGCAGGCCGTTTATCTCTTCATAACAGGTGTGCCAGAGGACCAACAGGCTGCAATCCTTCCGCAATTTGTCACGTACAAAAACTGAAATGCTCCGACAACAAGAACCCTACACAAAGCTTACGGGCTTTAGAGTGTGGACAACCAGAGGAAGCTAAACCTCAAACCCAATTTAAGGGCACAACAATGCCTTCTCAAACCTGGTGTGTGTGCCTGAGATCCCGCAGATGAAGTACATTACTCTGCATTTGAACTAAAATCCTGGTTTACAGTGTATCTGGGAGATTAACACGAGACGAATGCTACCAGGCACTAATATGTAGTCAGTCTTGGATATCTTAATCTATTCTAAATAATCCATTTCACACATAACAGATAGCCTTCATGCAATTTAAAATTTAATCTAGACAATCCACCATAATTTCACTCATGTAAACAGCTTTACTTTACTCACATTTATCTCACACGCATTGAGGAAGTTATTGAGGGAAACATGAACACTAACAACAGAGCTGTCATCAATAGCTTACTCTGGTTTCTCTCAGTATTATGATGCGTATTGTATAAAAGGTCATGGAGTGAAGCGATTACAAACCAATGTATCAGAAAAAGCATGTTGTGACTACAAACACAATAGCTAAGTGAATTTCACATTACAATTAACTCCTCTAGTGACAGAGATGCTTTGAAAACTCATCAATGTAAAGAACAATTAACTAAAGTCACTCCATTTTCCAGACATAAACTCTACAGTCAAACAACTTTTTTTAGTGGGCAAGACTGGGACTGTCAACCGTATCAATGATCCTCTAGCCGTATTCTAGGTATAAAGTAATCAGGATAAAGTTAGGCAACGGTTCTATAGATTAGGAGCATTTCTATTGCCTCTCAACGGCTCTCAACATGGCAACGGCTGAACCGGGCGTCTTGCGGCTAACAGTGCAAACAACGGCAAGGGTGCTGGCGGAGCAAACGGTGTTTACTTAAGCCGGAGCTGGAGGGTGGGTGCTGCACTTCTGCGAGGTCGTCGGTCGGTATGTACTGCACATCAGCTGTAACCGCCGTATGAGTGCAGAGCAGAGCAGCCAGCGGGGTACGCTCACATGCACTAAAGAGTGCTAAATGCAGAGCAAAGAAGCCAATCATCGTCAATCTCATCTACTTGGCGGGTGTTTTGCTGGGGACCCCTAGATGTGCAGTGTTGAAGTTGATATTAATAAACTCTGAACTAACGAGAGATAGTGCTCTGTGCAACAGAGGGGCAGGGCTTCAGGATTGAGACGAGCATGACGTCGACAGTGGGGGGGGGGATTACAAGCCGTGGCTCATTGACTGCAGTTCCCTTTAGCTGCTGGATGTTACAACCAAACTCTTCTTCACTTCACTGGAGTCAACGACCGCTTCTCTAGAATGCAGCAAGCAGCACCTCAGGGGGCTACGGCCAGGGTTCATTCATCAACACACACACAACTTGTCACTGAAGTATCCTGCTCCAAATAACAAATATAACAACAGGGGACAATAAAAACGTGACGTGGTAACAGTCCTATTAAAGTGACATTCAGGGGGAGATGATCTCACTTGGATGCAGAAGATGAGAACTAGTCGTAGCGTCCCTGTTACAGAGTAGATAAATGATGGCATTTCAAAGTACATAAATCTTTGGCCCGAACTGTCAAAACTGATTAAAAAAGCTCCTTGTTTCCTTTCCTGGGACAACGCCGCCCTTTTCCTACATTGTGCTAACACAGCAACATCAAAGCCAGAGGCTACCCTGGCTACAAATACATTTTAATAATATTCCTTCAGGGAGCGAACATAATAGTCACCTGGAACAAGCGCTACCACATGCACACATTACTCGCACTCCACTGAAGACTCCAGCTGAGAACGTTAATGTGATTTGTCCATGCATAAAATAAGAGAGAGAAAGAAAAACAGAAGGGGGAGCAGGTTATTCAGACTGAGCACTCGCCCTTAGACTCAAAATCGACAAAACCAATTGAGCCTGGTCATCTGACCCGCCCTAAAAAACGAATCCCGACGTGAAAATGATCAGGGTCACAGTTTAGCTGGATAACTTGAAATATACTTGCTCACACTTCCTTGTCCCAATGATTAACACGTTGTTGGCACAGCTGGCAAAGCCTCAATTAATGAATAATTAATTAATAAATGTCTATTGCTGCCTCCAGGTGGTGTAATGTCAGAAAAGTCGTAAAATAAAGAGAGCGCAAGTAGTTAGACAGTGCGTGGGACAGCTTGCTTCTTTCCAGTCTACACTTAAAGTAGTTACGCAAGAACTTTGCTTTTGAAGATCAATCAAATAAAAAAACTCCTTAAAAAACAGGAGCCTCCTTTGTTATGAAGCGCAGTGTGAATTAGCATTAAACCATATGTCTCAGCATAGGCTGAAAAGTAAAGAGTATGTAAGAAGTATAAAGAAAAATATATATTTATTTTGCACAAAATGGTGTTTTCTTATTGACTTTTCTTCTATTTTGGTTTTTCTCAAGAAATACTGGATACTTTCAACCTGTGAAGCTCATGACAATTCATATCAACTGAATAAATGTGATGCAGATAAAACAGTCTTTGGTTGAACTGCATATAATTCATGTCATCAGTAAGGCCATAATGTTTGATGAGGGGTCGCAAGGAGACATTGCTTTGTGTTTATGGGGGTCAAAAGCCAAAAGGGTTGGGAGCCACCGGTTTAGACCGCAAACCAGCATTTGATTTATGTTTCCTCTCTCCTGTTGGTAGGTATACGAGAGTAACAATTACTGATATGATGATAAATGTCATATTGTTGTGACTATGAATGTCAAATAAACATTTAACTCTGATAACTTATAATCTATAAATGCTTCTCAGCACATCAGTACTAACTTATCATTGTGCAGAGGAAAGGTCTGAACTGTATTGTCCCCGACAGAAACATTTCTTTGTAAATGTCATTGTTTTTTAAACATAATATTTACATTTGAACATGGTACTTAAAATGTGGGTTTTAACCTTTGTCCAGCTTTGTTGTCGTTTTTCGCTGTATGTCTATTTCTATGTGTGGAAATTTAGAGCAATTTAAAACCAGAGTCCAATTCCACATGAAGCCACCAATCCTGAAGTTTGGAAAATAACAGCTTGTGCCCACAGGCAGCGGTTTAACCATAAATGTTGAACGTGTCAAAGCCAGATGTTAGTAGTCATTGCAGCTACTTAGACAGCACCCATGTGTGATTGTAATTCTCAATCAAACCACTTCCTGTTCTTTAGCAAAGCGCATGTTTAGTTGTGAAGTGATGTTAACACGTGCTATCATCATGACAGACTAGGACTCGGACACGGGTCATTTGTCATCATAAACGAAACATTGGTTTCATTGAGATTGTAAGTCTGTAAACTACAGCTGCTAACAGTTACATGTAAACACACACCTTATTAGCTAAATGCGAGGGCTATTGTTGGCAAACCAGCTAAGCTATCGTCCGACTTTAAAGTGATACATTTGTTTTATGATAGACAAACAAGCTTTGTGCTGTTTTACCGTCGAGTTGGACTGTTCATCTCTAATACTGAGATGTAGTTCAACACTTCCACAGGGCCTACTGGCAACAAAACATCCACGAAGTGGTGTTGGTATACATACCGATGAGAATCTCTCAAACCCCAAACATCACAGCTAAATCAGCTGCTGTGAGAAAGTTGGATGCTGTTTAGACTAGAGACTGGACAACGTTGCAGCTGAACGTGTCGCCGGTTGAGTTAACGCTAGTTTGCAGAAGGCAAACCCAAAAGTTCGGGAATAAAACTCCTTTGGTTCATGGAGCTATGCAGCAGGCTAATCGTTAGCATGGACCAACTTCCAAGGCAACGCTATTTGACCTAGCTTGCCGTTTAGCGGGCTAACCGTTTAGCACATTAACTTACCGTTAGCTTCTTGAGGCTAAATATAAAACATTAACGCTTGAGACACCAAAACGCAGACTGTTGCACCCGTGAAATCCATATATTATCATCCACGCTTCCTGTGACTCCCAAGGAACAAATACACTACAATCTAAAAGCCCATTATCATTTTTTTTCTTCTTCTTTATGTGGACGACTAGTTAGCGAAGTTGGCTGAGGTTCCATTCGCTAGTTCTTCTCGGCTAGTTTTCTTATAAACTGCATCGTGCAGACAAGTATCGTGGCGGTTTCAGGTGTAACGCCAGCAGCCCCTCTAGTAGCGTAAGTAACCTCGGCTACATGCTAGCTAAACTAGCTCGACAACCGTCATTAAGTCCACCAATAAAACATTAACGCACAGAGGGAATCGCTACTATCATGGCTTTGCTGAGGTGTACATGTCAATTGACACGAAGCGGCATGATTAGCAACCCGGCGGTATAACGGTAGTTAGTAACCAGTTAATGTTAGCAGCTAACGGCTAGCCGCTGCAGCCTGATACTAGCTAGCCAAGCTAAGCTAGCTGATTGTTACGTGCATAACTTTGCCGATGTATTTGTGTACTGCTAACAATGCCGGTGAGACATTTTTTTGGTAGGCTAATAAAGTCAGTTTTTGACATTTGCTGAACTAAAAGCACCGAACTGGAGGCACACTTCTAAAATAGCGTTTTGTAGCTTCAAGAATTACACATACCTCACTTCCGTAAATTTGCTGCATGTTCGGCCGCAGCCATGTTTTCAATCCAGTCAACGAGCGCTAGCCGGGGTGTGTGAGCCGACTCAGCCGCGCTCCTCAAAATGCAACATTATACTGTAAATTTCTGCCCCTGCCAAGAGTGCATTCGGTCACACACTCTTCGGGTCATCTCGAATAAAGTCATGACTCAATGGCACTTCCCCCCCGCCAAACAGTTACATTTCTTTTTTAATTTATATCTTGATTCCTATCTAACAACCCCATTCTATCTGTTAGAAATGGTGACAAAATCAAGGTGACCACAATGTTAATCATGTTTTCATCAAGATTTAATAGTGTCAGCCAGCAAAAATTCAGGATAGATCTTACTCAAGTGACAGCTATATGCAAAACCTTACAGTACAGCATTCCCTTCACCCCGTCAGCCAACACATTAAGCAACACCATGCCCATACACAAAAATAATGCCTTCAATTAACTACATTGCTGCTGCTGATTACATACTGCAATATGCTTTCTGTAGCTGTACAATTTAGTAAAGATAGATCCCAATCATGTTTTGTGTGCACATTTTATGGGCAGCTTTGCATTTACATGCAGTTACATGTGGATGTTAAACTGGGATTGAGTGTTAGAGCATGCATTTCTTAACAGACTCTGCCTGCCACATATTTTCTACAAAAAAAAAACAAAAAAAACAAAAAAAACTATTAACATCATATTATATCGCTCCCTTCTGTGCTAAGTTACCAAGTGCTGAATCCTGACCAGTATACTATCAGTACTGGTACATTCAAATACAAACCAGACATTTGCATACGCATGCCACTTTGTACTTCTACAGAACAGTGCAAAACACAAAATTCATTCCTGAGACTACTCAGTAATTCGTCCCTTCATAACCTTGTGATTTTCATCACTTTATGTGTCACATTTTACTTCTCTTCCCATTCATTGGACAATATTCTCTTACAACAGGAAAATGTGTGATATATCTACAGCAAGATGTATTGTGATTAACAATATCAGCAACACAAGACACATGGACATACAATATGTGCTCATTTGGTCAAGAAAAAAAAAAAGAATATATACGGCATTCATTCAGTGGAATTTTCAGCTGCACATAATTTAAATGCTTGGTTCTTAAAATAACCCAACACATGAGTGCTAATATAAATTTAAGAGCTCTTTAAACAGATTTGTACAACATGACAAACCTCTTCGGACATGATAATTCCAGCTGTCACCAGTCAGTCCTGTAGCACTAAAGATGAGGTCCTTTGCTTGAATGCTTTTGAAATAAAAGTCAAGTGCAAAATCAAAAGGCTTTTTGTTTCTTAAATGTTTTCTTTCCTTTTTTTCTGCAGAGTGCTTGACTAAACAGAGCGCGTCTCCATCTCGATCTTCTCCTCAGACTGCGATGATGCGGCTTCCTGGTGGCTGATGTTTGGCCGAACCGTCACAAGTGGACCGCCGCCGTAGATGGAGTGGAGGAAGTTCCACGTCTCCTCAGAGATCTGCCCCGAGTCCGCTCCTGCAGGGTCAAACACACACACTTAAATATCACAAATATCTGCATAGTTTAAGATAATACTGTAATCCTTGGAAGCTATGCGAGAAGGGTACAAACCCAAAAAGTTGTATTTATCCACCCTGTTTACATTTCTTTCTAGTTTATTTCAATAACAAATTAACAAGCATAAAAGTAGAGACACAATAACAATAATAGTTAGTACCTTGTTTAAGTGTTAAATGGCCGTTCTTGTTTACTGTAATCTTGGAATTATCAATGGGTCCCGGTGGATCTTAAAGAGGAAGAAAGACAGTTAGATGTCATCATTACAAACAGCAGTCATGTGCATGCCTATTCTTTCAGAGAGATTTTCTCAATCCTAATTGTTTCAAAGGGCAATGATGTTCAAATGTCAAATGTTTTCGTCACACTATGAAAAGCAATCTCTGCTCCCCTCTTGCTACAGTGGGAAAATAAATAAATATTAGCGGAGCATAAGTCGGTGGCAAAAAAGACATTTGCAGAGGTGCCAGATGTAAGCTGTTATAAATAGATGTGACAACACAAAGCAAGAGGAGCAAAAAAAAAAAAAAAAAAAAAAAAAAAAAAAAAAAAAAGATTGAGTGCAAGGAAATAAAATATATCTTGAAGCTTCATTTTTGCGGTAGCGGGAGGGAAACTTGACTCGGGGACCAAAGTAAACTCTTTGAAGATAAATCAAGAGAAGAAATGAGACTTCACAGTTTCTTTTGAACATGAGAAGCTTTTTGGAAACAAGAGAATTTGTATGTCCCATGTAAAACAGCTTATTTCCCAGGTTCCTCTATCCATGTAAATGTACAGACCTGACAGGACATTTGTTTTAAAATGGAAATTTACATAAAACAAAAATCACAGCAGCTTTGCTATCGCTAGACATGAGTCACAACAGTAGAGGAGGAAACATTTAGCCCTGTAATCAAACATTTAAACAGGATTGGGGGTGGAAAGGCACGACTTCTGTCCAATTACCATTGTCTTTTCCTTTGACAAAGCCCTCCCACTCACGAAACCACTGCATGCTGATGCAGTATATGACCACTGGAGACTCCTCCTCCTGGAACGCCTTGTTCAGCTGAAGAGCAGAGGGGGGGAAGATAGGGGGGGGGGGGGGGGGGGGAAGGAAATAGGAGGGAGATAGGGGGGGAGAGTGAGCAGTGGAGACAGGAGGGAGGACGCAAAGGGGATGGGTGGAAAAACGGGAGGGGTGAGGGGGAGACAAAAAAAAAAATTTAAGTGAGGATGAAAGGATTGAGAGGAGAGGAGATGGAAAAACAAATCAATTCTCTCTGGTAGTTATTTCAATTAGAACAGAGTCTTAACACTACACTGCACCAATTCTATCTTTCTTGGAAATGACACAATCCCTGTTCCTCTTGTTATCTTACTGAAACACACACACACACACACACACACACACACACACACACACACACACA
>NW_022280062.1:4934541-4944196 GCF_004355925.1 Anarrhichthys ocellatus | reverse complement strand
CACACACACACACACACACACACACACACACACACACACACACACACCTTCTAAACAGCCATTGTGTGAGTGAGCAGACTGAGCAGGCAATAACAGCTGCATCTGTCCCAATGATGCATGCATTAATGATGAGGCTTTCATCGGGCTCACACCTCTCATCTCCTGCTGGGATGAAGAGCACCAACATGTGCAGCCTATCAACTGGTTCAATAGACTGGAGAATAGGTCTACACACTCTCAGGAGTACTGGGCCGCAACCAGTCTCACTCACACACACAATGCAGACTAAAGCTCCACGTCTTGGTGTACATATCGTTAAAAAAATAAAGAATAAAAAATAAAAAACGTACCCTGACAAACATGTCCAGCTCTGATTTGCGCCGTTTTTCCACTTTTTCTATTTCAATCTGGCATGTGTGGCAAACATACAGGTGGTTGACAGCCGGTCCTCCACCGTACCTGCAGGTAGAAGTCCACAGTGACTCACACGGAAGAAATGAACTCCACAAAAAGGAAATCATACTGCAACATTACTCAATCACAGTTGGCTGTATCTGCTGTACGGACCTGCTGTAAAGGTGATCCCACACGTTCTGCGGCAGCATTACTACCAAGTCGTCGATAAACGTTGCTTTGTTGGGGGGCACACCTGATGAAACACATTGAAACATCCATTAGACATTAACAGGGTAACATTTTAAAAGTCACTGTTATTTATAACAATAAAGAAGCTGGCAGAAAGATGCACAAAAACATCAAAACACAAAAGTGCTCTTACCCTCACTATCTAATATCTTACGGTGTAATAATGTCACATTCCCACAACGGATTTTTCTTTCATGTTTCGCTTTTGGGAAACATTTTGGATAGTTTCACCTCTTCTAGCTTTTCAAAAATTCTTCAAATGAAACAATCCAAGAATAAACGATCACTGTCATATCCAAACTAAAACCATAATCTGTGAATGGGAATCACAAGCACACACTCTGCCTCATTTTAAGCGGTCACAAGGCAGAAAGATTTGGGGCCACTACATTAGAGGACACACTTTACGGGCAACAACCATTTTATGGCTGTTTGATTGAAAATTCTCTAATAGGGAAACATGCTGCCAGGGCCCCTAATAAAGGCTTTGCATGCCTCAATATATATATATATATATTGCTGTCGGGACTGCTGCAACACAATCATGGTTTCACTGCACCGATATCTCTAATAGTAGGGCTGAAGGATTTTCAAAAGATATCTAATTGTCATTATTTTGACTGATAGTGTAATTGCAATTTGATTTGTGACATTAGAGGCAACGATCATTTTTCAACAGAACATGATTATAGTGTGATTTTTGCAGCGATCTGTATCAAACAAAGATGTTTTCTTCAGTCTATAGAATATGATGTTTAGGCCAGGCAGCATGACAATATTTCATTTAAAATGGTATTTTAACTTTAACAAATATTGCAGTCGATAAAATTCTGATTAATTGTGCAGCTCTAACTAATTGTCAGTTATGAAGTGCTCCTGTAGGTGCTTATTTACAGAGTGAAACACATTCTCTGCCGCCACTGTATTCTAACAGCTTTATCTTAAACTCTTTCATTTCCAGTGCGCTCTCAATAGAGGGCAGAAAAGAAAGCCGCTCGATTGGCACAAAAGCCTTTTATAATTCCTCCCTCTTCTCCGCTAAGACGGGAGAGGAGGATCATCTGCTCAAAGAGATGTAAAACCCCCTTTTTGAAGTCTGCTGTGTTGTGAAGGGAATACTCTGCAGTCTTTGTCAAAGTCAAAAATCCACAGCAAAGGATAAAAGCAAAGGCTCCGTTATTTGAAGGGGAGAGCACAATTTCTCCCCCTAAACGCTTGTGCATAGAGAGAAAAAAAGAAAAAGGATTCCTGTTTCGGGGACACTTTCACCTCTGAGCAGTTTCAGCATGACGATGACATAAGTATCACGCACCTCCATGCAAACACAGGAAGTCGTCATTGGAAATGGGCCCCGGCTCAGCAAAGGTCTTGAACTTGTTAAGCCACTGGCGGGAGATGTAGAACTGCAGAAGGCTGGGCTCCATCATGTTGAATAAACCCGACACCCTCCTGCGTTCCTTCAGCGCATCCTCGCTGCTCTTTCTGGGACACGAACAGACCCACAGATTAATCACTGCTGCAATTGAGTGATCACAAGTGAGATGAAAGTCATGAATATCAAAGCAGCACAGCGCATCTTAAAATGTTTCACAGATAAAAACAAAAACAAAAGGGTTGTTGCTCACAACTGTCTCGAGTTTTAACGACTGAAGCGTGTCGGCTTACTTATAGAAGAGCACGTATGCCTCAGCGTTCTGGACACAGGATTCAGACACCTCGGTCACACTCTGGTCGTCAAATTCATACCACAGATTGTTCACGTCGTTCCTGCAGTACGCTATGTAGTGGCCACCTGGGATCAGGGGGGGGGGGGAGATACGTTAGAGCAGCATTCATAAACCTAACAAGTACATGTGAAATTTGTCAACAGGCTAATGAATGCAGGACACTTGTATGTGCCAACTGAAGGCGGGGGCCCCAGTCTGAGCAGGAAGAGGAGTGACTGTGCCCACACTCACTGCTGGCAGTGCCGTGGTGACAGATGACTGACAGCAGGTCATAGTTGGTGGTCTGGGCGGAGCCGTCTTTGGCCAGGAAAGGCTGCAGGTCCAGGCCCTCGAGCGGGAAGGAGACGTGGGTGCTTATCTTGGTGGAGAACATCAGCTCGTGCCTGAAGCGCTTCAAATGGACACACAGGATCTGGAGTGGGGGAAACGCACAAAGAAGTTTTAATTTAGAAATCATGTGTGCGAAGACATAAAGGAAAAAAAGACATGAAGAGTTGCCCGTTTACCTCTGGCAAACTTTGCATTTTACAAAATTTCACTCCGTTTCGTAATCTAAGAAAAAAAAAAAAAAATGGACATTCATTACAGTTCCAGACAATTTGTTTTCTATTTTGAAATAAATGAATAGTCCAATTCAGTATTCAACAAAGTCAGAATTGGCACTCACTTCTTGCATTTTTCACAGCTGTACATGTTGTCTCCTGGAAAACAACAAGCACACAGTTACTGAGACATCAATGGTAATGTTTGTGCTGCTAGAACACATTGACGCCCACTCGCTCACCCTTCAGTTCATCTCTGGCAAAGAAAGCTGCGAGACAATCTTGTAGCGTAACCACTGGACCCCAGAACCAACTACAAATAGAACAGAGGGGTGGATTTTACACACAAAGAATGAAGTAGACAGCCATTCGAGCTAGACTGTGAAGAAAGCAAACGACTAGTGTACATATGGGAGCGCCTTGAAGGCAGAGCGGTTACAGCGCAACACATCCTGGGTCCGATTCCATCCTCGGGACCTTTGTTGCTCGTCGTATAAAAGATAAAAGGCAAAAATGCCAAAAACAACAAGTATAATGAAAATATTATTGGCGCACCTCTTGAGGTATTCCATGACAAATGCAACCCAGCCCTGCGGTGCATAAGCTTCACCACAAGAGCCGGCTTTAACCAGGGAGGTCTGGTGGGTGGCGGAGTGGAGCTTGGCCAGGTCTTCCTTGCCTGGGATGGGCAACGAGATATCCTGGAAGTTCTCCAGGGTCACAGACACCTGACAGCAACAGACAGTAAAGCTTCTACTCTGGTCACGTTTCAATCCTATTGTTGTCAGGAACTAAAACATTATTCTTGGTACAGCACAAATGCTCATCACCAAAGTAGATTTTTAATAACACAACATTTGTGGGACTTTGAAATGAAATGACACAATGACACGTTCTCTAGTGGCCTCCTGCTACTGTCCAATTGAATGTCCACACTCACCCGATCACACGTGAGGCACTGAACTGAGCTGACAATGGTCCCGTCAAACACATCTGAGATGACGCTGCGGTATTTCTTCTGACGCTTGCTCTTTGGTGGGGAGAATGTGGTCACTGCTGGATGAAGGCAGAGAGACAGAGACACAGACAGAGAGACAGAGAGAGAGACACGTGATATAAGTACCTTGCTAAAACCCAGACTTTTTAAGATCTGGATCTGGCTGCCTCTGATTAAGCAGAAGTACCTTTCTTGTGTGCGGGGTTTAGGCTGGGCCAGCCTGAAGCAGCTTTGGGTGGACTGCTGGACATTTTGGGAACGTGTCCTTCCATCGGGGCTGGACTCTGTGGTCTTGTGGAGTTGGACATTTGGATGTCTGGGAAGGAATCTGGCAGAGAGCAGACCAAATATTAGAAAATGTCATCAGAAAATAAAGTAGATTGTGGATAAAATAAAAACATGACGCCACAATCACCTGATGTTCTTCCTTGAACCTTAATGGCTCCCTGGCTGCTAATGATGGGCGTGGTTTCAGTGGTGGTGTCAACATCTTTGTCCATGTCCACTCCGGTGCTTCCACCCATAACCCCGGTAACTCCAGAGCGGTACAGGTCATTAATCATGTTCTTCTCCTTCTGCCACTCCCTGTTGGACTGGATCTCATCTTGCCCAGGAATCAGCATCTCGGCCTCGTTGGTGTCTTCCTTCATCACGTTGCCGCCCTGCGCCTCGTTATCGGCCCGCTCGCTGCTGCCGCAGGACTCGCACGACTGGAAGTCGTTGTCTGACTGACTGCGGTTGTCCTCCTCGGGCGCGTCGTCCACCGTGACGCCGTTGGACTGGTCGTAGGGCTCCGGCAGCGTCTCCTTCAGCTCCTCGTGAAGTTGATCCATCAAGCAGCGCAGAAACTCCTGAGAGTCCTGGAGGCCGAGTGGGAATAAGAAATGTCAGCTGAGCTAGCAAATTAGTTCTAGCTGAGAGCAGTTCTTTCATGGTTTTTTCCAGTTATTTTGGTCACAGACGACTGTGACCAAAATAATTTATCAATTTCCTCTCCCTGAAAAAAACATTGATGTATAATGCAGCACTTATTCTTCCAGCAAAGCTTTCCGAATACTTTTCAGTAACAACAACCACTAACCGCCTTGTTTATCCCAATTCTGCAGTCACAAAATCCGAAACCAAAAGGCTCGCGAATGTGTAGTCAGACTTAATGAGCCTCAGACATCTAATCTCCCTCTCAGGCCACATGAACTCTCCTCTCCCAGAAACTGGAACGTTAACGTCACTCAGAACAATGCTGATTCCACGGCTGTGCGGCCCAGCATGGCGTGACAAATGAATATTCCTCAGCCAACTCCTCTGAACAAACACTGGCAAGCCAAGAGGAAACAGGCCCTTTCATCATTTCCCGGGCTTACAAATCCCACATTTACAGACACTGGACAAAGTCAAAAAGTCTTTGGAAATCCTATATATTTATAACGTTAATCTTTTCTTTTTAAGCACCGCCTGGAATCGAAATCAAGTAATTTACCTTCAGTTTGTTAGATAGGTTTAATGTGTGCATTTGCATGTGAATGAATGTCAAAATGTCTGAGAACGTAATTGCGAGGCAAAAGGATTCTGCTTATCTGGCTGAGTGATTGGAGCTGCTCATGTAATTTCTGTAAAGGAACAAGCGAGGAGGGATATGGAGTGGAAGAGAAAAGGGAGAGGCTGTATGTGATCTGGGACAACTTCATAGTCTGGGCATCCATAATAATCCCAGCTCAGCACAAATTCATTCTCTGAGGATTCAATTCAGTTCAAAACCATAATCCATGTTTTACATTCATATTTACTGCATAATATTCTCATTATTTGCAAAGCACAAAAGGTGAAAGCAAAAGAAATCCTGGTCGCAAACACACTGTTGAATTTGTCTCCAACCGTGAAGAAGAGAGCCTTCATGTTTTATTCATGCTGAATCTGTGCACATGCACTCAAATTGCACATTTATTTGCACCATCTGCAATGACCCACCTGCTGAGAATACCCTCTAAACATGGGGTTCACGGCTTTGATCCCCTGGAACAAGTTGGTTGGGACCACGTAGGAGGGTCTGCAATGTGACAAAACACAGCACGCGTTATCAGTATTGTAATAGGCAATATCACATTAGAGAGCTGCAGGGAGGATGCATTTTTGGAGGCCAACCTGGAAGTTAGCATCGCTCTGGTCTCCTAAACAAAAAGCCAAAGGGACTTTTGTTTTTAAGGATACTTAGCTCAGCAAGGTAATCTTCACAAATGAACACATCTTTTAGGATTTTTGAAGCATGAATGCACTCAGCAGAAGTAAAAAGCCTACATTAGGCTATAAACTAACTACATCCTGGTCACATGACTTCACTTCAGAGTTTTTTCAGATGTATTATTTTGGTACTTTGAGCACCACAAGCTGAGTACCATATAGTTTGATTATATTTGATAGAAGGCAGACATCTCTACGGGCAATATCTCCAAAACACCAAACATTCGGTACTTTTAGAATTTGGGGTGCACTACCACTTTAAAAATTCATGAGTGGAATATTAACTGACGCATTTTATGTCGTAGAACAAAACGTTAAAATCTCTTAAGCTTGTGTTAACCACAGACCTTATTTCAGACATCTCACCAAAAAAATATTTTGGATCCGGAAGTAAAAAATGTGAACTTATTTCTGGGTTTTTGGACTCGTTCCTGCAGCACTCTATAAAGTGCTGCGTTGTATAGACTCTAAAAATGAAGACTAGCTGCTACAGAAATGTGATTCAAGTTTGACTCTGGATGTCGAGGTACACGTTAAAGCTCTGGAGTCATATTTGAAACATTGCCTACCTGTTCTTGTGCCACAGGTCTGACACTAGCTTCTGGTAGCTTTTGCAGAGTGCGGGTTTCTTGTCCGTCCTCACCATGCCGCCACATTCAAGAAAGAATTGTGTCAAGGGCGGGCTGCAGTGGAAAGAGGGATGAATATATTATGTGGGCACCAAACAAGCTTTTACTGTATTCTGTCAGCAGAATGATTAGATTACCAAGAATCCTGCAAGGCTGTGGTATATTCTCACAATAATAATCCTCAATTCTAAGAGAAGCAGATATAATTCAGAGATGTACAAGACAGTGTAATGTTATAATAATCGGTTGTGTTTGCCTGTACCTTATGATCTGCAAATCATCTTCGGTTCAGTATGCTCTTGCTATTACATTCATTTCGGTCACTCACAGCAGAAAATGTCTAATATGAAGGGAAATGCATTTCAACATAATACTGTCTTCTGCCTCTATTGTTGATTAACTTTGTTTCTTTAAATCCATATTTCCCTCCTAGAGTAAGATCACTAATCCCCAGAGGTTCTGTGTAATGCAAGAAAGTTCCACATGCAGCTGGAAGTTGAAGGACATCGGAATTAGCTGAAAAGAATCACAGCTGAGGGGATTTTATCTGATGGATACAGAGTGGACAGGAGTCTACGAGGAAGAGACTAACTACAGAATGAATAAGGCATGGAGCGCTCCCTTCCCTCGGCAGCAGAAAACTCCTTGGATCTGAATAATGACCCGACGTTAAGTGGAAGAAGCAGCGCTCACACAAACAGACATCAAAGGAAAGTTTCCAGAAAAGGTCCCTCCTTTCCGCAGCTGCGTGACTCAGTTCCTCCTATTTTTGGAACGTGATTTAGATTGCAAATTTTGACCCACATCTTTTCCCATTTTGGGCTTTTATCCAGACTAGGCATCATTAGTTTCATTTTGAAAAACTTACTGGGGGGGGGGGGGGGCTAGATAGTATCAGAGAGGAGGAAAAGGGTTTGCTGTGATTTGCTGCACCATAAAAAATTAAATAAAAAGTAAAAAAGGTACAGAGTAATTAATAACACTGCCTCAGGCTCTGTAGTGGTGAGTACCACACAAACAATCCAATCATAAATAATGAATCAGAAGGATTGGTAATTTAATAAACAATAAAAAAAAAATGCAGCAGACTCAAAATGAAACCGTAAGTAAGTACAGTTTCACGTGTCTCGTAAAAAGACATGGTGGGAAAGGAAAAACAGAAAGAGGAGAAGGAACCGAAGATATCAGGAAATAGTTGAGGATCTTTTGTAACAGAAGACCCTCCAGGGAACTACCAAAGGCCATTTCTGGCGTCTCAAATGGTGCACTGCAGCAATTCTCACTCAGCCGTCACTTTCCGAAATGAGTGGAGCCATGTTTTTTTGTTTTTTTCCAGTCAACAAGAACCAGACAAGCACTGAATGAAACAGCAGACGGCTACTTCAAAGAAATGTGTCGAAGGTGTGAGTAGCGAGTGGAAAGTAACATGACGCAACACCACAAAGAGCACGCGATGTCAGCGAGGTGACAGCGGAGCAGGTCAGCAGAGGTCTCACCAGTTGGACAGGGCCTGGAGGGCGGCGTTCATGTAGCAGGTGTTGCCTATGTTCTTCAGCCCCGTCAGGCCTGAGGGAGACACAACACATGGAGGAAATTAAAACAAGCCACTCATTAAATGCTTCTACATTGTTATGGCAATTGTAGAGGCTTTCTGGCTGCCATAAGCGGAAACGCCTTCATATCTAAGATGAATATTTTACAGCAGGAGCAGAAAAGATGTCTGCCGGGTGTATTTTAATAACTTTTTCTATGTTTTCAAAGCAGATTTCTGACTTTCATTCACAATAGACATTCAAATTTGAAGTTATGACTCCGAGCAATTAGGTTAAAGTATCTTAAATGCAAACAGTTTGTAAACCTCAGATCTTATGTGAGCAGCCATACATAGTCTTTAGTCTGACAAAGCATATTTTGATGTGTATTATAAATAACCGCAGCAGTTACTGGTGCCAATGCCTGAGCTTCGCCACAGGGGGGCTAACATAACATATGCCATTAGGTGGAGCTTGTGTGTGTGGCACAGCGCTGAGTGAAAACACTATTTGCATTGGTGGCTCCAGTGGGACCGAAGCACTCAGCAATGAAGCGTTGGGCTGCATTGACTCCCATTCATTTGAATGTGGGTAGTGTGTTTTGGGCGGTGGGGACTTCGAGGGATACAGTTGAAAAGTTGAAACAACCTTGGAGAAACGCAGCGCGGCGTCACGCTGCGGTGACCTATCGACGGCGATAAATGGGCCATTCAAATTAAATTAGCCATACGAGTGACAGATTCTGTGCTTTGAATTAAACCAACTGATGACAACTGAGCTCTTGTGTATTGCGGCTTAATTTCAAATCATCCGTGCAATTTTCTCATACTTGCACTGAGAGCTGATCAAATTTAATTAAATTTGGAGTCCCCTCACTGACTTCAAAAGTAAATGATTTGAATTAATAAAAATGATAATACTGGCAAGGAACTGACTTACTTGACTTTCATTTGCAACATTAAGACGCGTTTCCCAATGTACTTGTTGACCTCACAGCTGATACTGAACTGTAATAAACAGTGTCTTTAGTGACTGCCTAACAGTACAGATGCAATATGAGTGGATTGTGTTTTTGGGTTATTGTACTAGTTGTAGGTTTCTGTCTTTCAGTTTGTGTCAACATGGACACTTCTTCTGTGTAAGCTGACCTCTGGCTCGCAGTTCATCCTCCTCCTCTGTCTCCATATCCAGGTCTTCACAGCCTCCATTAGGGGGCACTCTCAGAGAGGTTGGGCTCCCAGGGGCCCTGCTGTTCTCCTGGAGAAACAACACAGCAGCGCGCGCACGCACGCACGCACGCACACACACACACACACACACACACACACACACACACACACACACACAC
>NW_022280062.1:4923017-4934531 GCF_004355925.1 Anarrhichthys ocellatus | reverse complement strand
CACACACACACACACACACACACACACACACACACACACACACACACCTCGTCACAAAACTGTAATCTAGGAAATGAAAAACTGCATACAGTTTGACTGACAGTTCAACTGTCCCTCGGGACAGACTGCCGGAAATTGTTATCGTACAGCTCTGATAAGTACGACGGGGGAGCACATACAGTTGTGTAACGAAGCAGAAATGCAGTAAACATTCAACGTAAACACGTTTATTCAGACAACATACAGTAGGATTGACAAAGAAAACGTTAACGTTGACTTTAATCTATGCTCTTGAATTTTCACTTGCTGCTGCTCAATATTATATATATATATAATATTACACCTGCAATCGGGGGGGGGGGAAAGCTGGCTCTTACCTGTCCAGCATTCTGTGGAGATGGGAGGGGCTTGCTGTTGGCGTGGGGAGAGTGAGGACCAAGCTTACGCTCCAGGAAAACCTCCTTGCCGCAGGCGTAGCACCACACTCTGAGCGTGGTCAGGTTCACCGTCAGGTTGTGCCTCGTCTCCTGCACACAAAGTTGATGAAGATAATTGTGAATTCACACATCAGACCGTGTAAACAAAGAGAAACAAGGAGACAGCCTTAACATCTATTTGAGAACAGCCGATTAATCACACACTCTCTCAGCGACGAGGTGCTTCTTAATCATCGACACAATCAACATCGCACTGGACAATCAACTGGTTGCTTTTGCTCTTACATAACAAGTGCAGGTGTGCCCACTGGTGGCTAGGCCGGCCTATTTCTACGGTGTATGAACTAAAGGTTTATGGAAGATTCTGGCACAGCTGCAGGAGTCCAGATGAACGATTCGTGTTCTTTTCTGAAGCACGACGCGAGTTTTCAGATCCTCCCTCTTTCTGTCCGAACATATGTTACTATGGCCGAGTGTGTAACACTGAATAAATGAAAATGTGCGTTATGCAATGTCAGCGTTATTGATAATATGGATTTAGTCATTTAGGAATGACAGCAACTCTGCTACACATATCAACTCCAAATGCAACCAAATCTACGACAAAAATCTGACTACAAGTAGTACAATCCTACTCTGATTTGTATTTTAGTTTAACTATTGCAGCTACAATCATGTAGACAATGTATTAAGGCTGCAGTTAAAAAGTACTAGAATGTATTTTACTGTCAATTCATTGTTTGGTCTATAAATGTCAGAAACCTTTACCTATTTTACATTTTAAACTTTCTTGTTTTGCCAAAAATCCAAAACCCAACGATATTCAGTTTATTAACACGTAAGACAAAAAAGGAGGAAGCTGAGACTACGTCAGTTTTGGTCTTTGTGCTTAAAAAATGACTTGACACTCAAAAAGACGCTGGCATTCAAAACCAGGGCTCCCTTACTTCCTCCCCCTATGATATTTCCTGCAGGTAAACAAAACCAACCTCCTTACCCTCCCAAATATGAAAAAAACTGAATCTAAAATACACTAACTTTATATTCTCAAGATGTCGGGCACACCAGCTCTGAGCTGAACATCTCGGGTTACAGATATAGGTGGACGCAGGGCGGGGGGGGGGGGGTTTGCAGCAGGCCAGGCGTTTTTGCTGCTGTGGAAACATGGCTGAGTTCTGCTGACCCACTGCTGCTCTGACAAACACCGGCAGGTCGACAGGAGACTGAACGTGAGCAGCAGCCGGCAGCCGGCAGACTCTGCATTATTCATCAGGGCTGCATTAGCCTTGGCACAGCGGGGCCACAGCAGACTGAGCACGGCCATGAAACTCCCCAGCTTAAATCTTTTATGAAGGAAAGAACACTATAGGGCGTTAACAACAAGCTGTACTTATAAGGCTGAGAGGATGTTTTTAGCTCACATAATGTTTTGTATTCGAACAAAGTGTTTGTGGCTTTTAATACTGATCATTTGTCATGTTTACTCCTTGTCTACTTAAATGTTCAACATCATAACTATTAAAACAATTGTATTCAAGTGAAACAAATCCTTAGCGCTCCTTATGGTACACAGGGAAATTAAAATGTCGTCTAATTGTGTCAGCAGCTCATATAAATACTTGTCCGAAATAGACAATGCAAGAACTTCTTGATGTTTGCAGCACCAGCTTAGATTCAACATCTGCAGGTCGGGTCTGGTTTTGCCCAAAAAATGATGTCATGTCTCGTCTCCAGCCCTCAGCATTTAAGACGTTACTGACCATAATCAACAAGGAAGAAGAAACACCGACAACAACTATTCTTCTCACGGTCGTTCTCGCGGTGAACGAGTCGTTCTTCGGGTTTTTTTACCGAAGGTACACACAGAAGTGGAATTTCATCTCCTGAAATTTGCTGATCAGGCTTTAACTTTTAACTAGACCTTTTGAAACAAGTCACATATTCACTCGCAGTAGAGTGTGACTGGCAGAGGCCTCTGATCTGATCCAACAGGAGTCTTTCTCATTGCTTAGTCAAGAGATTTCATTGTTGCCCTCCCCATCAGGGCCTCCAAAGCACTAATCAAGCATGGCCTTCATTCTTACAAGAAATAAAGATGGCTTCTGTGAAGAAAAAACAACAACGCAAAAGGCGGTTGGCGCGCTGCACAGAGAGATGTCCCGGATAA
Source organism: Anarrhichthys ocellatus (assembly GCF_004355925.1). Lineage (NCBI taxonomy): Eukaryota > Metazoa > Chordata > Actinopteri > Perciformes > Anarhichadidae > Anarrhichthys > Anarrhichthys ocellatus. The sequence goes on along the minus strand of NW_022280062.1, from coordinate 4,931,927 downwards.
GCTGACGGATATGAAATTCACTCGTGAGATCATTTAAAACCAGTCCGTTAATATTAACTTTCTTTACTAGAACACTGTGTATTCATCCGTGTTCGAGTGCAGTATTCTTGAGGAGGTTTGAGCTTGAACAGGCCCCTTTTCTGGACAGTGGTTTGAGCAGCTATGCAGATACTAATTACACGTTTGCTCTCATATCCCTCCGTCTCGGCTTCTAAACCCACTTGGCCCGGCGTGCTGGAGGAAGAACCTTCGTCAACAGCAGAGGCTGAGCAACGCTTCAGGGCAGCTGGGAGGGGCCGACACTGTAACCACAGAACTGACGGTGAATCTCCTTCACTTCCCAGAGGAGTGGTCATTAATAATGGATGATCCACTGGTGAAATTGCACTGAAAGTGGAGGTGTAGGCAGACTTGATGGTTTTTAACAATGCGTGCTCTTAGATGAAGAGACAAATGTTAAAAATAAAAGTAGTGCCGGAGGCAGTTTTATTTCTAAGTCATGGCTCCTGGAACTCTGAAGTGGTATTCCTGTCCTGTCCTGCCATCTGTGCCTCCTCTGCCTCTTTCAGTGACATCTTTTTTTGAATTCAGCATCACAGTAAAGACCTAAAGACGTCTTCCCCTTTCAGTCACATCCCTTCCTCGCTCTTTCTACGGATTCTTTAATATACACAGAAAGGCATCAGTGAGCGGAGATCTCTCACCTGCGAGTGCACGGTGCTGTGGTCCGTGTGAGACTCCCCACAGCCTACATATGCACAGCCATTCTGGAGAGGAAAAACAAACAGAGGGTGTGGAAATCAGAAACAGAGCTCACATGGTTCGGGTGAGAAATTAAGAATTTTTTTGCAGGTTGTCTTACCTCCAAACACGCCCACAGATTTGGTCCTCCAACTTTACAGTCTTGGCACTGGCCCTAGAATAAAATCAAGACAGTTAGGTTAGAGTCACAGGTTTTAATATGAAACTCAGCAAAGTTCAAAAACAGATTTGGTAAAGCGATATAACGTTATTCAGGGTTCCTGCAGGTCATCTGATGATCAAGTTAAACAAAGCTTATTTGAGTCCTTTTTAAAGAGTCCTTTTTAATACCACAGGGAATGTCTGTTTCATGGTCATACTGACGGAAACAGTGAATCAAATGAATGTGACCTGGACCCAGACAAGTGGCCTAAAATGGAAGCATGGATTAACCAATGAGAAATGATACAGGTCTGATGGTGCTGACTGAAACTCCACTTAACAGGAATGAACAGCCTCCTGCGAACACGATCCACTGTCAGGACAATCACACTTTCAGTTTATAGGTGTATCCCTACAGCCAGCAATCAGATACAAAGACACTTTATAACTAACATTACACAACAGGCACGAGATAATACTTAAGACTTTCTAAATTAATTTCAAGAGTTTTTTTTCTGAATTAAATGCTGTTAAAGACTTTTTGAGATCTGCCATGAAAAAAAATGAAAATAAAAAGAGTGGTTGGAAAGCTATGAATAGGCCAGTGGACAGGACCATGATGACTCACGTGGGATTTCTGAATGAGTTCCTCCTTGGTGATCTCCCCCACGCAGTCCAGGTGGGGGCAGTCACAGCCGGAAGCCGGAAGCATCACTTACCCTCAGGTCTAAGAAAGAGTGAGAGACAGAGAGAGAGTTGGACGAAACACAACATTCAGTACACAACTTGCATTTTAAGTAGGCGATTTATAAAACCTTGTTTTAACCCCATATCTGATCCTTGATAGAATAATCGAAGATATATCCAAAAAACAGCACAAAGGAAAAGTAAAAAAAAAAAAAAAAAAAAAAAAAAAAAAAAAAAAAAAGTCAGGCTACTCTAACCTGAGTCACTGCCACACGACATAAGTTTTTTGTCATGCTTGCATGACCTGACAAATTCCTCTTATTCTCAGCCGCTGATACGCCGAGCGGCTCACACCACAGCTGTCAACAAACTACCGTGGACGAGCAGTGTGTGATTATAGACATATTGTTTACAAGCATAGTCTTACATTCATGGAATCACTATTATACAGGCTAACTTGAGTTGGTGGTGCACCAGCACATTGTCGTCGCCATGAATGATGTCACCGCAGATACATGGACAATTAGATGTATGAACAAGTTAGAGCAAATCTTCTGCAAACACAGCACAAATGATTCAATTCCGCTAATCACTCAACCAGTGAATCTAAAAACATGTCGACTCCAGTCGTTTTATTCCACTTCCCATGACAGCAGGATATAAAAGGATGACCTACTCCGAGACAAGCTCTGCAAATATGAGCGCGGGTCGTGTGCTCTAATCACCACCACTGACAGCAGCATTCAGATGGATGATACCTCTGAAGGAATACACGCGCCTGTAGCTGCAGAGGCAACACACCAAAGGAAGTAGCCCGTAAGTGTTTACAGATGCAACAGTATCCTGATTATGCTCGACTTTCAGAAACCCAAATAAGCCACAGTTTTGAGAAGTAAGCAAGAGGGCTACCCCAAAAGAAACAGCGACACTGCACGTTAACGCATTATCCAAGTTTGTGATCACTGCCTGGCTGGCAGCCCCTTTTAAAGCAGAAAAGATTAGTTGAAGTGTCCCACTAAGTCCACAAAAGCTCGTCTCCAGGGCAGTAACCTACACAAGTACAATACCACATAGTTTCTGGCAAGTATTTTTTTTTTTATCCACCTACTATTTATACCTTTAAAAATGCAGTTGTGTCAGCCAACTTTGAACCAAGGTCTATGTCCTGCTGGACAAGAGTTTCATCCCCCTTCTCTACAGGGATGCTCCATTTGTTGTGCTACTTAACCTGGCTGTAGCTTTAGATTGTTCAGAAGAAGCTCATTCTGATAATGTATTAGGAGTTACAACTACGCTGAGCAGCTTTGTAGCATACTGACAAAATGTGTGTCACCCTAACAATCTTTTTCAATTTGAGAGAAACCCTTCCAAACCTTGCATCAGATTACCTCGGGTACTGGAAAACTTCTAGTCATTTTTTACATTTGTTCCAATCATAAATTACGCCATAGCTTGATGATGGACTCCTGCTGTACTTCGGGAAGATCTGCAGCTAACCCGACAAGACATACAACCCCTGTACAGTAGGATGACAGGAAACCATTGGAGGCTTCGATTATCCGGCTTCTTGAGAAGGCCGCAGTTTTATCTCCACTTCAAATGGAAACAAGACCCATGCACTGTTTCGTAGAGCCCTCAGGAGGCTTTCGGGGAGCAGGGGATTTGCATGAAGAGTGACAAAGCACATGCGTTACTTAGAATCTGTCGATCAAAAGATGTGTATTTGAAGAACTGTTGCAAGTGTCTGTGTGAGCAGAAATGATCCATCTTAAGCGGCAAATTATACAAGCAGGGTTTGATTAACGTTTGGTTTTTAACACACATCTGCTGAGGGAGAAAAAGGCAGTGAATAAAATGTAAGGAAAGAAAACAGGAAATAAGTGAAATTATGATATATTGATAAAGCTATCAACCAGCAGTCACAGCAGCTGTGTACTATTTCACTCTTTATCTATACCGTCTTAAATGTGTAATAAAAAAATATCGATCATAATGAGCAAGTTTCATTAGTGTTCAGGTGCGCTGCATGTGATTCAGCACATTCAAACCACATCAACATGGTAAAAACCACATGCCCCGAGTGTCACAGATTACATCAATCTTATTCAGAGCTTAGATGCACAGCTTTGGCTTGCCGACAAACGTATACAGCAGCCGATGAGACCAATTGTAAATGCTGCTTGTTGACAGACACAAGACGTATTACTCTGCTATGCAAAGAAATGGATGCAAGCTGATCCTTAGTTAAATTCCTATTCAGTCAACACGCAGTTTGCCTCACCTAATCAAAGCTCATCAATTATGCAAACTGGTTTAAATAATGTAGAGCTTTTCTTGATTTTGAATTCATAAAACTAAATCCAAACAAACTGATAAGACACAAAGTTATCTACAGTTATATTTATGCTAGGTGGCTCCTATAATTGCCCTGAACTTCAGATATATTTATTAATTCTGTGAAATGTGCCTCCAACAGTAATAAGTCACTGTTTCAGCAAATACATACCACATAAATTGTAATTAGCCGATGGTTTCACACTCAAGCTTTCGGTTATTACGCATGGGATAGAGAATAGCATTATCCACTACAAACCATGCCCACCCTTTCATTTGCGTCATATCAAACCTAATTACACTCCTTGAACTTTGACTCTGCATACTGGGGTGGTACATTTAGGGTGGGGCGTCACCCTACACCAGACAGGGCACATGATTCCGATGTTACCAGATTCCGTGTCATCCTAGAGTCAACTGAGACGTTAAATAATAGTGCATAACACCGCAAGGCACGGAATTCGTAAAGCTAACTAGCGTTACCTCATTAGCATAAGTTAGCAGGTAACGTTAGAGCATACACAAAAGGGTGTTATTAGCCATCGTGTTGAAATCTTAACTGTTAGCGTTACCTGGCAGTAGTTTAATTAACCAGCTGAAAACTTATTTCGGCCATGTTTAAAACTAATAGCAGGTCTATGCTGTGGTGAATTAGGATATGTGGCTTTGGCCTTGTCCACTTCTCACATCGAGCTGTCAAACCAGGCGAGGCGTTGACAGCGTCACAGGCTGATTAGCAATCTTTAGCGGTTATCATTAGCCTGTTGGTCAATAATTCGTCCTCAAGGCAATATTTTACTTTTACATGCTAACCACAACACGCGCTATAGTGTCAGAAGCACGCGGTGGATATGTTTAGACACATATGATAACACGATGAGATGGTTTGCTATTGATAACCATCTCGCTAGTGACATGCTAATGCTAACGTTAGCCTCCTGTATTACATGATCCCACAGTGACTACACCGGGAGTGAGTGACAAGCTAACTAGCATCCAGAGATGATATCAGCCTCGACTCTTACCTGCAGGTTAAAAACAAAGACACGACGTTTCTCGCGTTAGACCCGGTTGTTCTTGATGTCTAACAACACGGATTCAGTGTGACTTTAAAGACTTCAGAGGGCAATCCTTCACGTTAACGATAACCGCTCCTGTCGCTCAGCGTGGTTGCTAACGTTACAGCTGACCCCGCCCCTTTTCCGGTTAAAAAAAAGCATAAGCTCTCCCCATCCTACTGTAAACATTACTTTAGATTTTTACATTTATGACTTTTAACAGCATTATATTTGTTTAGTATCACAATAAGCCCAAGATAGGAAACAATTAATTAAAATAATTGTCATCGAAAGCAATGACATGCTAGATAATGATGTGTATACAAGAGCAACGTGACTCATTTAAATGGCCTAATAGCTCCTGTAAAATGATTACTTCCTAAATTAAGGATTGGTGGGCTGGGGGAAATAAAAGTGGTAATAAACAAAATAATAAAGGCAACACACAGGAAACCCATCCCAAGCGCCACCTAGCGAGTTAGGTGTATTAGGTGCCCTCCACAAAATACATTTTTTAAAAGATTTGTTTTGTTGAAAAATAAATTATGCTCATTTTACAGTGCAGTTGCAATATGTTCGGGACATAAACATTTCCATTTGTATGTGAAAAAAAAATTTGAAAAATGAAAAGCACACAAGCGTAATGCGGTAAGAAGTCAAAATGTTGGCTTTTTATTTAAGAATTTAAATTATAAATATTGTCAAATATTTTACTTTTTTTTCACAAAATGATTGGACAGAAGGTCAAAGATATTAGGTAATGAGTTGAATTGTTGACTTTTTAAAAAATAATTATGAAAGAGTAAGTAAATTGTTTGAGATGATATGTAAGGATTGTCAAAACTTTGCCTTATAATATTTTTGACCTTAATTACTACTTGATAATCTTTACTTTAAAAGTAATCATAGATTTTGTATCTTATGATTTGACTTCAAAAGTGAACATTTTGACTGATAAGTACCAAGAGTTTATCTGTTTTCATCAATTCTAACAGCTCTCTTTTCCTAGTGGAAATTGGCCTCCATATTTATGGCAGTCAGAAATTATTTAATAGAAGTAATAAAAGGAACCAAATGTAAATCAACGCTTTTAGGAATTTATACATGAATTTAGTCACTTATGGACCTTTTGAATGTTAATTTTTATTATCTATATGTAAGCCCCAATCAGCCCCAATTATATGTACTTTACAGTAAAAACCTAACATTAATATATTTATCATGCTCTAATAATACCTATAGGGGGCGCTAAAACCCCATAAAGATTACTGGGAGAAAGGCTTTTATTTTGAAAGTCACGCTAGATCGGCTCGTGCTGCCGCTCGAGTCCTTCACTGGGCAACAGCTGAGGTCAGAGGAGCAGAGTCTGTGGAGGAGTCCTCTCAATGAACCGGTGATTTGATATTTAAACATTCACATTCACTGTCAGATAGTAACTGACCACACAGTGACGAGCTTATTTATTAGACTGTTTAATATTACGTCGGTTTAACAAAGTTAGCTGACGCTGCTAGCCGATATTAGCCTTCTTAGATAAGTTAGCATTAGCTAAATTAGCATTAGCTTCTCAGCCAGTTGAGTGCAATCATTTTCTAAACGTGTGTTAATATAATTAATCTGACTGTTTCAGAGCTAGGGTGCTGCTTGTGTTTATGTCCGCGTTGTTGTCTCTTGAAACGTGATTTTAAACTTGACAGAATATGCTGATTTATTGGAGGATGTCTGGTGTTGTGCTAATGAATGAAAGCTATATCATTTTCGATAGTTAAGTCCAGTATGAAGACAAGATAATATTTTAAGAACAGGGGCAATTTACAGGGCTTTACACAAGAAAATACAATCTACTAAAATAGTGATTCAAAATATAACACTATAACATACAAGACTAAAAGATAGTAGACATATAAAGTGATTATTTTTCCAAAATTGTATAAAGGAAATATATGTACATTTGAGAAGAGGTATAACATTCCTTTGATCTCTTACTCATGTCTCTGAATGTTGATTTGCTAGATTGCTGGTGGTTTAATGCCAACAGGATCGATCCCTCCCTGCCTCTACAGTCTTCTCATTGTTTTCTTAGTCAGTAACATATTCATATTATTTGAGACAGTCCGTCCAATGCAAACTGTTAATCAATCAGCATTTGAAGAGACAGAAAAAAACTATCATTACACAAAGAGCAATATTGAATGTTTGAGACAAAGAATCAACATTTTGCCAGGGTAAGACTCAGCCACACGAGTCTCTTGTCTCGTGCAAACTTTAATTGGATGTTGCGTGTTGTCTTGTCAGCTGGATACACAGCGGCTTAGATGATGGGATCCTATAGTGACTTTACTTACAAAGCAATACTATGTTTTGACAGAAAGATAAAGCCTCTGATTTTCTTCTGCACTCAGACGGTCACATTATTCCATGTTCGTACTGTAAGGTATGGTTTGAAATACCTTTGGTGGGTGTGCTGCTAATCCTTTAGATCAGTGGTTGACTCATACGTTTAACAGTTCTTTCATGCAAGTAATTAACAACGTTTTGACACACATAGGTGGTTTATTCGCCCTATTCTACTCATGTTAGGCAATCACTACTACTTGCAAGTACTGTTAGAGGCTTTATGTAATAACGTCATTATATCCCCTCCTGAGCCTTGAAGGTTAAATCCTTGCGTGTCGTCTCCCGTAGCTCCAGCAGAATGGTGATGAGGATAAGAGGGTTGCCAAGTCATGGATAGATCAACACAATGACACATGAGACCCTCACCAGCTCCCAGCTGTCTGTCAAGGCGGCTGCCCTGCGCATCGTCGACCTCCCGCTGTCTGTGTACAGCTCTCTGGCACAGGTGAGGGTGTGTTTGAAAGTGGTGGGAGTTTGTCAACTGCTTTTTTTTTTTATTGGGACTTCTTTCTGTTTTCTATATCTATGCCGTGAGAGGCGAGGTTGTTGAGGGTTTAATTGCACTTTGTCAGGGTCTCGTCCCTTTTTTTGTAACTGTGTTGCAAACATTGTCCCCATTTCCCAAAACTCAATTATTTTCTGACATTTCCCAAAATATGAACTGCATCAAAAGATGCACAGATGTCTCAAACATCTATTTAACTGTTTTCATTATTTTACCTTCCATATTCTAATGTTTTCATTAAGCTAGAACACTTTAATTCACTGTAATGTAAAACCAAAAGTTAAAGCCAAACCATAATATTGTGTTCTAAAATCTCAGACAGTATCTAGACTTGCATCATAAATGGCATTATTCAGTTAAATATGAATCAGAGGATGTAAACACAAGTTGCATGAGCTCCCAAATTGCTCATTCATTGGACATATATTTGGCAATAAATTGTTCGATAGTTTGGAAATCTCTCCCACCCCCTGTCGACATGTGTTCATTTGTATCCTCATGGGCGTTCTGGTAGAACACAAAATCCATACATAGGGTTCCCTCTGAGACTCTGAAGGAACTACTACTACTGCTTTGTGTTGGAAAGCTACTGGCCAGCAGCTGAGCGTGATACCATATCTGATGAGAAGGTGTAAAAGGGTTCATGTGATATCGGCTGGAGAGGAAGGACAGCCAAAGTTCAGTGTCTGGCTGTCCACGAGCTAAAATACTGACTGTGCTGTTACGGGTGAATACTTAACGTCACGTCAATATTATACTCGTCTAGTAATGTTTCTTTATGGATATTTTACCAAACCACAACCCCTAATTATTATTAATTATTCAACTAAAGTGGAAGCTAAAGTAAAGGTTTTTTTAAGGGAAATTTTCAAAATTGATAAGATTTTTAGACAAAAGATACTTATGATTGTGGATGAGGACAGACTTTGTTTTGTGAGCTTGGTGAAATTGAGAATGAGATTCACTTTTTGTTATGCTGTGTGTGTGTGTGTGTGTGTGTGTGTGTGTGTGTGTGTGTGTGTGTGT
>NW_022280062.1:4917381-4923007 GCF_004355925.1 Anarrhichthys ocellatus | reverse complement strand
TGTGTGTGTGTGTGTGTGTGTGTGTGTGTGTGTGTGTGTGTGTGTGTTTTGTGCGCGCCAGGGTCGCATAACAGATCTGATATCATTTAGAATCTGATAGGAGCACGTCTGACATTTAAGAGTCGCAGCAACAAGCAACAGTAACAGCATTGAAAGAACTGCAGGCCTGTAGCAGCATTTCAATCATCTCATATCGTGGCTTTTCAAAAAAAAAAAAAAAAAAAAAAAAAGTCAATATTATGTCAGTTGTCATAGCTCCAAACTCTGTGTTTATGTTCTCTTCAGTTATTGGGATTGTGCTGCAGCGACGTCGGTGTGGCCGATCTCCCTCTTTCAGTGTGTCTATCTATGGAGGGAGGGGGGGGGGGGACTGTTATGTCATCAGTAGAGTTCTGCGTCCTCAAATGAACTCTCATCAGACCGGACGTTTATTCTTTCAAGTGTTGCACTCGACTTTATCGGACAGCCTCCGTGACAGGATTTCTAGGATAAATCCACGCACCTTGGGTGTTATTGCCGCTGACCTCCTTTTAAAAAATGTTTGACAAACCAAATACAAAAGAAACAAATCTGCTGCTTAGGCGTCTTTGTTCAGATACATAAACCTCAGTTGTTCCTCCCTGTACCTGTTGTCCTCCAGGTGAGTGTCAGCACGGGCACCAAGAAGCTGGTGGCAGCCACGGCCTTCGGTGCCGCCTCGCTCCTCTTCCTCGCCCGCCGCTTCCAGAGGAGGAAGGGAAGAAAGAAGGCTCAGTGGGAGCAGGCTGGCTTTGAGATTATCTCCCCGGCCTCAGCAGAAAACGGTAAAACGTCCTCCTCCGGGATCTTTCATTAAGTAGTACGTTAGCCCAGTTGCTGGTTTGTGATGTAATCAGATTGAGGCGTTTGGGCTGCTCCGGTGTTACCTTGAACTGTAAACAGAAAGCTCCAGATAAATGAGCTGGAAACAGTTTTTACAAACACACAAAGCAGGTGAGCCAGAACGTCACTTAATAAAGTGATTTCAAACAGATTAGTAACAATGGCAAAATTCCCAGAAAAAGGCCGTTTCACTCTAATCAAATTGTCAAAACGTGGTTCATCGGTCGTGTAATCCTGCAACATGCTCATGTCGTGTGATCCCTGTGTTCTGGTTCCATCTACGCAGGAAACACCGGTCGAAACATCACACTCTCCCTCAACTCCAAGAATGTCAACACCTCCGGTCTGCTACACAATGCAGGAGACTACAGGAAACTGTCCGGGTCTCTGCTGAGCCTGGCCTCGGTGAGACAAAGACTTACTTTTAAAATGTGTTATTTTTGTTACGTAAAGCACGGAAACATAATGCAGTAATGAGGAGCATTCATTGAGAAAGAAACGGAAGCATACTGCACATTTAAAGATGGTGCAATCACGCCCACAGGTGGCTCTCCTCTGTCCAAACCAGGCTGGAGAAGTTCACTTTGTTGCATTTTTAAAAGTCGAAGGATACAACTAAGATGCTGGTAGGGTTGGCCTGCGCTGCTTCCACTCCTTAAAACGTTACTGTGCTCTTCTGCTTTGTGTCTGCAGGTCAAAAGCATGAACTCGTCCAGCAGCAGCACCTGTGCAAATGTGTCCACCTGCTGGGACAGAGGGGGGGAAGCTGATATCTGCAGTGTTGTCAACTTACCTGTCACCACACCTGAAAACCTGTACCTCATGGGTAAAGAAACACACACACACACACACACACACACTACGTCACCTCACTGTGTTTTTTAATAAGGAGACTGGACCACATAAGGTATTCAAATAGTAATTTCTTGGAAGAATCTTTTATTTGGTGGGTTGCCTTGTTTAGAAATGCAGCATATGAGACTCTGAGTTTATTTGTGTGTGTTTGCAGGGATGGATTTATTTGAAGAGGCTCTCCGTCGGTGGGAGGAAGCGTTGACGTTCAGGAGCACGCAGGATGACGACGACGACGACGCCGCCAGCTGTGCATCCGTCAAAACGGGAGCCGGAGACGCCATCGCTGAGCAGGGCATGGAGGTGAACGCACAGAAGCACGCTGATCATTTAAAGATACAGATTTGTTTTTCAGCGGGATAGATTTACCACGCCGCCATAATTAACACCAATTTAGTGCAATGCCCCAATTAATCAGAGATAAAGGGGGAGGAGCTAGCCAGACGATGCTTTTAAGAGGTTTGGAAAACAGATTTGTTTCCTATAAAATACCTCCTGATTAACTGTAAATGGCTGATGCAGACTGTTCTACAAATAAATAAAATGTCTGTGTTCTATCTTTTTATACCAGAGGAAGGTAGAGAAGAACATATTGCCCACAAACACTGCGCTCCAGGTCTCGTATATGAACAACCAGCACTCTGACAAACCCACCGGTGTTTGGATTTATTTACGGCTAACTCAATACCTCAGTAACCCGGATTAGTGCGGGTCTAATAGCTAATGTCGGGCACCCAAACATGCGTCCAGTCTGCTGCTCAAGTCTGTCAAGGATACCCCCGACTCAGTTGAGCCTCTTTAGAAAGCTTATTAAGAGATCGGTCACAGGGGATGATCAAACATTGATCAGGTTCCTGCTATTTAAGTTTGAAGGGCTTGTTTTTTCAGTAATATTTCATATACTTATTAATTCCTTTTCTTAAGATGGGCTTTAGGGGTTTGTGAGTCTTATTTCTATCGTTGAACAGTTCTGTTTTCGTGTTCAGGACGTCATCAGTGCAGAGTTCATGCACAGGCTGAAGTCTCTGCTGCAGAGGGCTTACAGCCTCCAGGAGGAGTTCGAGGGAGTGCTGTGCATGTCGGAGCCCTCGTCCCACAGCAACAGCCAGGGTGAGTCACTCGTTCGATGTTATGTAACTTCCACGATCGATACGGTATTGTGCAACACATTACAAAGAGTACTCGCTCCATCACAGATAAAATGGCAGACGTTCTGTCCAGAGAGGAGCTGGACGACGCCTGTCTGAGAGACTGCAACAGCATCGCCTCCACGGACTCATTTGTGTCTGCCGCCGAGGTGAGAGGAACTCTCACATCACTTTATTAGTCACTTTACTTACTTCTAAAGAACTCTTTATATGCTTGACTCCCGTTAGTTTGTTCTACTGAAGACTTCTCAAACCTCTAAGCAAAGTCCAATTTTCGTGGCAATGATGATCTTAACGCACTAACACTAAATTAATGATGAGTGGATGCAACGGACAAACGGCACTTCATACATTTCCTTGAGTTATTTAAGAAAAATACTGAAACAGCTGGTGCGATTGATTCAAAAGTATGCAGGAAGTGTTCATTTACAAATAGACGTTATTAAAGTATTGTTTTTGAGATTTAAAAAATGAAACGATAGCGTATGACCTGACCAATTAAAAGTAATTATGCAGCAGCTACTATATAAAACAAAAGTATCACTTATAACACTTAAAAAAGAAGCGATTATATTTTCATCTTTATCTCACACTATATTATTTTGCATATTAATGCAGATGTTGAACAAGACACGAGGTGAGTTGTGCGAGGGTCTCGTAGTGATGTATTGACACCATTCACTGTGTTGTTATAACTGAAGATGGGGCTCTATGTCACATGTTGGGATACCGATGAAACATGGCCGCCTAACTATAACTATAAGAATGAAGTTGAACATTAGTTCAGTGAACAGTAGTGTAATTAATAAGAAGCTTCCGGCCAGAAACAAGCTAACGTCTTTATCTCAAACATTCTGAAGCATCAAATGTAGAACCACTTCACAGCAGGAGTTTGATTCAAATCGCTTTGATCCTACAGTGAAGCTTAAAGTGACGGGGTTTGTACCCTCAGACCTGTTCCACCTCTTACAGACCACATAGCAGCGAGTGGAGGCAGAGCCGTCAAACTGGGTCACTGGTACTTATAAATAGACCTCCAACATTCTTCAGTCAACAAGATACAGCTCACTGTTAGTCTGCAGCTGTTTGCACTCTACAACACGGAGTGATCGCTGTCCGGCCTGGAAAACGGCACAATTTATGAAACAAATAATGGGGAAAACACAAAGGTCAGAGGTTACAGGACAACCTGTTGGTATTTTAGGTGGGACGAGAGGCTTCAGGCTCAACCTTTGGGACCAAGTTGACCCGACGTTCAGCACCAGTTACCTTGATTACAGGACAACTTTAGAAGAAACTTTTTTTTATTACATCATGTCAGGTTTAGCTGTCAAAAAAAAAAAAAAAACAGTAAATAAAGAATTATTGTTCCAAAAGTGTTCTATTTTTGAATGGATACAGACTGACTTGGGGGGTTTGGGCCAAAGCAGACAAAACAAATGAGTCTCAGACTGAAACATATTCGGTTGCGTCCCCATCGCTAACATTATTTAGCAGACATCAATTGCTTTTACCAAACACAGCTCAAGATAACCGGGATAAATGTAACATTCAACTTGTGCTTGTGTCTCACATAAAGTCTTGTCTTCAGGGTCTGGACCTGCTGCATTATTCATGAGGAGGAAATGTGATTGGAACTGTCATTGTTTACTCCATAATCATCTGTTTTCTGCCTCTGTTTGTATCAGCTGACGGAGCACCGGGAGCTGAGGAGCGTCTTCGCTCTGGGTCACCACCTTTTCTACGAGGAGGCTCTGCAGATGGCCGAGGACGGCAAGATCTCCTGCAGGGTGCTGCGGTAGCTAAACTAATTCATCAAAACGCACACGGAACACTGAGAACCTGAGAAATGCTGCATAGAGCTCTTTGCTTTGTCTGCCAACATTGTAATCTGGTCTCTCTCTCATGATTTTATTTCGTCGCCAGGACTGAGATGCTCGAGTGTCTCGGGGACGTCGATTTCCTGGCCAAGTTGCACTGTGTGCGGCAAGCATGTCAGGTACTTTATAACCTAATTAATTAACATATATCATGATGACATTAATAGAGGGAAAGTCTTAATAATTTGACTGAATACAATTAGTATTCACGTGGATAAACAAGGAAGGAGAACATTTTACACTCATTGTATTGAGCTTCCTTACTGAAGAAAATAAATGTTAACTTTGTGTAGAATTGACTAAACTTTATTTTATTTATTTTTCAGCTCATTTTGTGCGAGACAACGACCCGGATGTTTCTTGCCGACACGGGAAAGAAAATACTGTCCTCCATTATTGTTAAAGCACAGAAGGTGAGACTGAAGCCACAACTCGTGAATGATAACGATCTTCAAAGAGTTTTTCCTAAATGTCATCATGCTCTCAGAGCCCACATAGATTCGAGGAAGTGTTTGAGGAGATGATTTCCTTCCTGGAGCACACGGAGCACTGGGAGAACACGGAGGTGGAGCTGGCCACGCGAGGGGTACGAGGGCCGCTTTACCCAATTATTAAACTCCTCCACGAAGTAACGTCTTGACTTCTAATGCCTGATCGGAAATATGTGGACAGTGGAGAAGGTCTCACTCTCATCACTCCCACCAGGTGAAGCACCTGAACTTCTACGACATAGTGCTGGACTTCATCCTGATGGACTCATTCGAGGACCTGGAGAATCCACCGGTCTCCATTCAGAACGTTATCAACAACCGCTGGCTCAACACTTCCTTCAAGGAGACGGTGAGCAAACGCAGGAAATACTTCCTGGTGATCAGACATGACAAA
>NW_022280062.1:4875878-4902381 GCF_004355925.1 Anarrhichthys ocellatus | reverse complement strand
TATATGTATGGTAGTGTCAGTTTGAAAATTACAAATATAAAAGGTAAATACATTTTATGCATTTCCACATGTCCAATTTTTGACTATTGTGACGATTTAACCTGCATGTATTCCACAGGCGGTGGCATCAAGCTGTTGGTCGGTGATGAAGCAGAGGAGGCAGCACATGAAGGTAAACGTCCAACAAAATGTTCAAAAATCTTTTTGTTGAGTCCGTAGGAGGACTCACTTTAGAGATCTGTCACACTGTTTTACCTCCTGACTCAGGTCATGATCTCAGGTCTGTAAAAACCCGACAACCCGATCTCTACTCTGCTTATGATTTGTATTTGTTTGGACGGTTCCAGTAACCTCTCCCGTTTGTCTCAGGTGTCTGACGGCTTCATCGCTCACTTCTACGCTGTGTGTGAACAGATCAGCCCCGTCCTGGCCTGGGGCTTCCTGGGGCCCAAGAGCTCCCTGCATGACTTCTGCTGCTTCTTCAAGGTTGGTCTGATGGTGACTCTCCTTTAAATAGGATCTTTACTTCTGTTGGTTTCTACCGCAAGCAGGGTTTCATCGTCGTACCCAAAATAGGGACACAGTGATTTCAGTAAAGTAGTCGGATATTTAAATTATTTTAAATTTGATAGGAAAACAGATTTGTGCGATAATTTAATGTTGCGGAACATCACAACATTTTCCGATTGTTGCTCCGAGAAGGAAACAGGTCAGCATACAGTAGATACCGATAAACTACCTCCTCTAGAGGGAAGGACATGACACAGAACATGTTTCTGGAAGAAGACCAAAGAGGTCTGATTATGCACCAGCCTGGCTTTCGCCTAATTTTTAAATATTCAAATAATAAGAGAAAATAAGATACGCCTTTATTGATCTCCAGTGGGGAATAAAAGGTGGTAAAAATATAAATGAGGTATATAAGACACACCTGTTCTAAAAGTATGTTTTCTTCTCCTTCAGGATCAGGTGTTGTACTTCCTCAAGGACATTTTCGACCTGGACAAAGTGCGCTACTCCTCTGTGGAGAGTCTAGCGGAGGACATGCTCCGCCTGCTGCACCGGCGCTCCGAGCTGCTGGTGGCCTACCTGGGAGCCGACCCCCTGCGGCAAGTCAGCGGCTGCAGCGCCGCGCAGGTGCAGCTGGTGCCCAGCGCCCTGCTGGAGGCTCCGGTGCAATAAGGGACAGGGGGGGGGGGGACTGGGTCATCGCAGCGCCACACACACACACACATGGAAGACTTGTGCTGACTCGGGTGAGTTCACACCAGCTGTCAAAGACTTTATTTTCCACAAGACTGCTCATTAAATGTAAAACACTATTTCACCTTGGTCCGACAACCGGCTCATCACATCTCCCATGATGCTTTGCACCGTATCTGAGGATGAATTGTACCAGCTGCCTTGCCTTCACACGTGATCATTATCTCCAGTGCGGCCTCCTCAGCTTCACTGTGCCATGGCAGTGCACGCTAGTTTCCAAACATCACAGCAATAATATTTATACTCGCTGTGAGACATTTCACAGTAATTATCTGGCCGTAGTAGATATTCCGCTGTGAAACTTTTTATTGCTATTAAGAGCAATTTGTGTGGAAATAAAAGGATATTTTAGTATTTATTTTATTATAAAGTTTCAGGATTCATTTTTTAGAAGTTGTAGTTGTGCATCAATGGATTTGTTATAAGCTTCAAACATACAGTAGTATGAATACCAGTGTTGTATTTTAAACTCTAAGCTAAACTAAGATTTATGATTACAATGCAAAATCATTAAATGTGCTTTGTTTTTGATCCAAGCACACGTTGCACAGGGAAGTCATTGATCGAAGGGACTGTGTGGTAAATGTAAAATGCGTTTGAGTTATTACATGTTACTTAAAAGCTGTTTTGTTGGCACCGGGCTTCACAAAGCTTCATGCAATATTTAAATAAAGCCTGGCTCATGCAGCCTACAAGGCCTTTAATCCCATCATACCGTTAACTACAGAATATGAAAGATTATAAATCACTATTACATAATCCTTCAGCTGTTCAACACTTTCACATGATGGGCACACATGGAAGAAGCCTTACCGTTAATGCACATACTCCAGCCTTGTCTTCATCACTGAATGTAAGTCTTAAAAATACAATTTCTCTGCCATGTACAGAACATGCTCAATGTCAAAGCTCAGCACTACCCGCTATAAGAGGTAATGTTCCAAAAATACTAGATTCATATTTTAGGAGTTGTCATTTGCATTATTTTCCACTTTGAAAGACGGGTTCATCTTGACACCCACATGTACTTTTTTTGAAAGAGTTACTGTGGTCGTTCCTCTTGGTAATTTAAACTACAACAGTCTGTTAGTCTTGAGTTTCCATGATGGTGGCTATTTAAAAATGATTTGCTGTAACTCAGACTGTAGGAGCCTATTTAGAACCAGATTTGTCCACTTTGATTGTAAATTCATTATGAAGGGATCTTCTCAGCCAGTATGAACAGGAGGAATGGTGGATCTAGTGTTTCAATGCATAAGATTACAAAAATGGTTTAAAAACCAAGAAAAATGTGATTGTACTTCAAGATGCTTATTGTCACGTGTTCACCTTTTTTTTTTTTTTTTTCAAAAGTCAATTCAGCAAATAAATACTTGTATTTTTCTTCCCGCTTCTTTTCTCCACTACGTAAAATAAAACTCAAGTCAATGAGGCCAGTTCATTTTGTTACAACTTTATTAATGAACATGGCAACATTTCAAAAGTCATAACAGTTGATTCAATAAGCAAAAAGAAACAATATATTTGAGAATATACAGAGAAACACATGAAACCATTGTTTACCTCTAAGGCATGCTCCATGTTTTGTCTTCTACACCCCCACGAACTGTGTTGAAACACTGAGCGTCTCACATGTACAGAAAGAACAGCCTCAAAAACAAACAGTGACCCTTAAACTAAAGAGAAAAGTGATTTTAGACTGACACCCCACCCCCAAATTGTTACTGCCAATAAAAACAGTGCATGTCATTTTAAAGTAGATCACTTCCTGTCCTCATCCAACTTTCTAAAGCACATTCCTACTGACTAAAGGTTATTCAAGAAGCGACACAACAGACCATCATACAACTCTAAATTACACTATAGCATCATGGATTTGTTAAAAAACAGTTGATCCGAGCTGAAAAACATTTATCTGACCATCACTTTGCAATCAACAGAATTTTGATTTTCATTGCGTTGCTGTTTTGTTTTTTTACCTTATGACTGGAGCTCTTGAACGGTCTACGTTCAGCAGTGGGGATTGACTCAAAGGATTCCTCGTTTTGGGGACGACAAACTACGACAGCGCCTGATTCTAAGACCTACGCTCGCAGCGTCCTCCAACACTGTGAGCGAGAAGTGAAGGCAGCAGCGTTTCAATAGGAGATTTGCACTGCACTAGAGGGCAGATTCACACCACGACAGATTATAAAATATATATATTAAAAAAAAAAAATTTTAAAAAATAGAAATCATGTATTTCACCGTTTGATCTAGCGACTGAGCACATTGCTAAACTTCTGGCAACACGTTTTTGCATGGCATGCAGTTTGGATGTACCAGCGTCATAAGTTATCTAAAGCATCGACACACTATCACCGTCAAGACTTACCGGGATGGAAAAGATAAAAAAGGCTATCAGCGAATATTATGCACACACGACAACATTTTCCTCAGTGAGCCTATGCAACAACTTTGTCTAAAGGTAAAGTCACTTTTTTGAAAAAGTCAAACTCCATGTAACAAAAGTCATACAGCTCATATCATGCAGTTCATTCATGAAAGCAGATTATCTTAAAGGGCTGTTCATACGAGAGAAATCCTGGACATTCCTTGACTACTAAGCATAAATGCATTGAGGGCATGTTAAAGACACAGGTATGCATTGCTTTGCATGTAAATTGGTCATGTCACTAGACAAAAACACTGGTTCCTTAGGTTTCGCTTACCTGTGTTATTGCAGCAGAACCTAAGGTGCAAGGTCTGGGACGACACTGCAAAGATCAGATATATGTATTGCACTGGTTGCCATCAGTGAACAATGCTTCAAATTAACAGCCTTTCACAACAGTGCTCATTCAGAAAATAAATGTCATAAATCAATACTGGGCTAGTCAGAAGCACTTCCACTGCTACCATTCCACATGCTCATATAGGACATTGAAGTAATAACAGCAGAAACCTAAGCATGCTACACTGGAGTTATGCAGTAGGGCCTTTCTAATACGTTGCAATAAATGGCATTTTTTTTTTTTTATAAATAAAAAAACATGACAGTCAACCTAGATAATGGCACTTAGCAGATCAGGTATTCAAAAAAAACGCAAATAACCACATGGGGGCATCCTTAAAAACAGTTCCTACCAACAGTGTAACAGAGTGCTGACATTCAAACCCTCAGTTCAGAAATCCAACTGGCGCTGAAATGCTACCAACACAAATAGTCTAACAATCTACAGAGCATCGACATACTGGAAGATTCAAAGTCTGAATGGGGTGGACAGATACGTCTCAGAAACATGTGGCACAAGAATCCAAAGTACTATTCCTCTCCTCAGAACATTTCATACTTACCCAGAGACAGGGGGGAAATGGCAAGATTTGACAAAAAAATATATATACTACATCTTTTGCAGTTTATAAAAGCATCAAAAAGGCGATTATCTCTCAGTCACAGGTTTGTACTTACAGTATAGGAGGGCTCAACTGATGGACGAAGACTGCTTAGCCACCCCCGACCCTACAACATCTATGTTCTTATATTGGATAAACACTAACAGAATGGGGACAGCAAAAACGATTTTTTGCAATGTTTTTATATTAAAAAAACATTTTATATAAAAAAAAAAACACAAATTTATACATGTGAGTTAGTTCGCACTTTGAGAAAAGGGCATGACAAACGTTTCAATGCATTTTCGATACAATGGCAATTTACCTGGCTGTCCTGGGAAAAAGAACAGCACAAAAAAAATATATATATATATATATATCACTAAAAATATGCAACATTTCTTGCAACCACGTTTCTGAGGAACATGTTAGGGAGAAAGTACGTGCTTACCGCTTTTCTAAACTTGCCTGTGGAGGAGGAAGTGTCTATATCAAGGCAATACACAGAGCATACTACCTCAACAATGTCAGCACACCAGACAAAATCAAAAGAGTACCACAGCAACGCAGTTAATGCATGAATTACGGTACATGTATACCTGTCGACTTGCTAACGACAAACATCGGTCTACGGCTGAAGTCAGAGAGCAAAGTCAGGAAACAGAAGAGTAAATAAATGTCTATCAACATGGACGTTTGTTGGTCTGAATCACTCGGGATCATCGTACGCACAAAACAAGTCTAAAAGCCTTATAGACAGTTGGAGAGAGACAGGACAGCACAACTTTGAGTTAACCATTTTTGGACAATTAAACCCACACATGGTCTGCGGTTGATTTCGCTTACTTTTCCCCCGTAAAACAAAAGACTTACAGAAATTCCTCTAAACCCATCCGCTTTAAAACCACCCCAACTTACCAACACAGGAGGTTTCAGTTTGTTTTATTGCAAAAACACAACAGGCAATAGCATTTTAAAACTGAGATGATTTACATGGTAATGTCTACAGTTTAATAAACATGAGTTCTAACCACATTTAATGTAGATACAGGGCTGGAATGACCATATGTAGAATTACCTCACTAAAAACAAAGCATTTACAAGAAAAAGGAAAAAATAAACAAAACAAAAAAAGGAGGACGTGTTCGCCGGGTACTCTGCCATCTATGTGAAACACTTTCAAACCAAGGAAATTTAAGATCTTCATCAAGGCGTCTGCATCCAAACATTTAACAAAGGATTTTGTTTCGACAATGTAGCATTTACTTTATGTCCACTTCACATTACTGGCCCTGTGCAGAAGAAATACATAGAAGATACATTGCATGTTAACAGCGGAAACAGTGGACTCAGCTTCCCAAACACAAAAAAAAAGAAGCTTAAAACCTGTTTAGGGAGGAAATGGTGTGGGTTAAGTGTGTGAAGCGGCTGCAGCCACTGGAGCCCCTGTAAAAACCTGAGGAAGCAAGGCGGTTACGGCACAAAAGAATTGCGTATTCAGTGGATGTGGAGGGCAGATTCTTATCGGGGGTGTACCTGAGGAGCTTGTGGTGCTGCACCCATCGCCTGAGGGTTGGCTGTGCCGTAGTAAGCGGCCTGCTGGCGGTAGTACTCCGCCCAGGCGGCGCTGTAGTCCGGCTGGCCTCCGGGCTGGGAGGCAGCGGCCGCTGCTGCCGCTGCGGTGGCCTGAGGGGCCGCTTGACCTGGAACGGTAGAACAAGAACAAAACTTTTTGGAACCGCAAATACCCTACAGATACATGCATCCCGGTAGAACTGCTACTACAAACTAATTTACATCACGATAACAGTTACAAGTCTTTCGAGATAGCGCGTTTATGAGAAGGGGAACGAACCCGCCACCACTGTCTTTGGGTGGCGGGACAGAAACCTTCTGCCTTTCTCTTGGGCAGCTGAGAGAGCAGCCGCTCTACTGCAGAGGGCCGCTAGAGGAGCACAGCCACCCGTCAACACGGAACACAAGTCTGACTTGACTAACTTGTTCATCTACTTGGGGACATTCCCAGCTCTTGAATGAAAGTCATTTAAGTTTGTATTTATAATCATCGCTATATAAACACCAGGATCACACTTGATTCCTAAACAGTTTGGTTCACACACCGCAAAATGAGTCTCATGTGAGCTCTGAACAAACGGTTCAATGTTTACACCGCCTACATTTTAATTCCATGCATCCGTTTCGGTAATTGCGCAGACAAAGTAGAGATTAAAGCCTGAAGAGTGGAGAGTAAACTGTTCAGTGAAGTAAGTGTGATCTCAGTCTGGTTTCAGCTCACAGGAGTACCAACCTTGTTTCTTGTAATACTCCTCCCAGGCTTTCGTGTAGTCCTGAGGTTGTTGACTCTGTTGACCTGCAAAGACAAAAGGGAGAAACGTGTCAATGCGTCCGAATGTAAAATAAAATCTGAAATCTTATCCTACATGGTTTATATCCACGACAACAAATCACACATTTAACTCTACACACGTTAAGTAGCAGTAACATTCAAAAGATCTGCCTTCAGTGCTGATAAAGCCATGATATAGTCTAGAAAATAAACTACTCTAAGCTCTTAAAAAGGTGTCAATAGTGTTGCAGTCTAAACAGCACAGGAATCAAATGTCAAACCAAAGTGGAGGCACACTGAAACTCCACGGCAGGCCAGCAGCACGGTCAAATACCCAGACCTGAAAAAGAAGCTGACTGAGCGCCCCGTCGCTGTTTGGACTGTCTTGTGTCAATAGGTGTACACAGAAACTACGTTCGTATACCCGTTTTCTCGTAATATTCCTCCCAGGCCTTGGAGTAATCTGCCTGTCCACTCTGACCTGCAGCCTGTGGGTCACCTGTTAAAAAAAACGGGAACTTGTAATTAGTTAATTTCTTCCAGTAGTTTGTCCTCCACCTGCCTTGGTCGGGTCTGTCAGATTAAAGATAAAAAAAAAAAAAAGTTGTGTTTCTTTAAATGCTCTGCCGGTTAGTGACACCAGAACGTGAGCACAGAACACGACTAAAGTAAAGCTAGAAGGCTACACTGCTCTGTTCTACTCTACTCTCAGCAGTTTCTGCTTCTCCATCTGCTCCCACAGACGCCGCTAATCGAGAAACACGTCAGTCACCTTGGCCGTTGGATTGAGTCGTGCCAGGAGCTCCGCTGGTAGGGGTCATGGGCGCCTGCGGCTGCTGGCTGTACTGAGCGTAGTAGGCGGCCCACGCTGCTGCGTTGGCATCGGCTGCTGCTTTATCTGAACAAAGTTCAGGTTTTGTTACAAAACAAAAAAGGCTAAGATAAAAGTTGTAGCTTTTCATTATATAAACTGATATTAAACTGAGTCATTAACGTCTAATTTATTTGGCAAGAGGACATGAATAATTTTTTTATTTCAGTAAAACGTAGTGTGTTAACTGATGGTACTCACTTGGATCAGGTTGTCCCTGTTGCCAGTGTGGGTAGCCATTGCCCCATCCCTGAGGCTGGTAAGGTGCCGGTGGACCACTGATTAAAGAAAAGATAAATAACCTTTAACTTTCCACATCCTGTGTCTGAAGTATTCTTGATCTTTACATACGAGGGGCCACTGCACTTACTGTGGTCCTGGAGGTCCCTGGTTGTACGGTCCAGGGTTGTATGGACCCATGGGAGCCCCAGGGGGCCCAGGTGGTCCAGGAGGACCATGTGGACCAGGGCCTCCGTGTGGACCTGGACCTCCGTGTGGGCCACCCATTGGAGTAACGGGTCCCTGCAAACACAGAAACACATCCTGGTCAGTAAACAAGCTCATAAAAAGACAAAAGTCTAAAAGTATCAAACTCTAAAGTGTCTCACCCCAATTTTCTCCTCCACCAGCTGCCTGGCGTAGTCGATCTGTTGAGGGGAGCCCCGGACTGTGAACATCTTGATGTTGGGATCAGCGTTGGGTGGAGGATTCCTCTGCAGCTCGATCCTGGCTCCAGACTGCTGGCTGATGCCTTTGATTGTCTCTCCACCTGAAGAGTTCAGAAATAAAGATTAACCACAACAACCCAATAGCTTGTATAATAAGCACTGGAGGGTCTTTTTACAGGTGAAAGTCCCACGACCATTAACAATCAGGGTTCCTCACTCAGCATTGACGGGTCACTTGCCTTTTCCAATGATGAGACCGGTCTTCATGGTTGGGACAGTGAAGGTAAACTCCTGCAGGCCACCAGGGGGGCCCATGTTCCAGTTCCCCTGCCCGCGACCACGACCTCTGCCGCCACCGCCGCCACCACCACCACCACCGCCGCCTCCACCATGTCCTGGAGGCCCGCCGGCCTGGACGCTCCGCAGCAGATCGGAAATGATCTCTGCTGCGTGCTGGGCTTGGTCGGGGGGACCCATGATCTGTGCTATCCGTTCCGGTGTGCTGCCGTCATCTTGAAGGAGAAAACGTGGAGGTTGGAGACTATCGAGGCATAATTTATGCTGCTGGGATTTAACTCCATAGTGCCGGGGTCTCGTATTCAGGTCTCAGATAAAGGGTTGGGGTTATACATCAGCTTCTCAGCGTGGTGCATGAGTTTCATCACTGACCATACACATTTTAACGGCACCCAAATGACTTCACTCACCTGGTTTGAACTGAATCCGGACGCCCGTGTCGTTCTGTATTTTCTTGATCATTTCTCCATTTCTGCCGATGACAATTCCCACTGCAAACCGGGGGACAGGAACCTAAATGACAGCAAATAAAACCAAATGTTAAGTTACTGATTCAACCCCTCATCTCCAAACTGACAAACGAGACAATTACAAACACTTACATCTAAGCTGTCTCCCCCATTTCCTCCTCCATTACCGCCGCCACCACCACCACCTCCACCTCCTCCTCCAACCCGTGAGCCATATTCGCCCCTCTGCTCCCTAAAGCCTTGATCTCTGATCAGCTCCATCACCATATCTTTGGCTTGCTGAGGAGGAAAAGAAAGTATGTGTCATTACAGCATTCCCCCCCCCACTGGTTTACATGGAAAATCCAAGGAATGAAAGCAGAGGTACCTTATATAAAAAAACAAAATATTTACAATTCCATAATGTTGGAAGTGCACACGAGCAAGGACCCACCTGAACTTTAAAGGGCTCTCCTGAGATGCGGAGTGGCTTGTCAGCACCTGTGTTCTGGGGTCCGTCTTGGATCATGACCATCTTCACTCCAGCTCGTTCCTGCAGAGTAGAATGTGTCTTTGTCAAATGTGTTCGCCGTTGGACACCATCACTCTACTACTCGAGCTCTGACTGGCTGGACACTCACCTGAAGGCTTTTGATGGTTTCGCCACCCTTCCCAATGACGAGTCCGGCTTTAGAGGCAGGGACCATAATCTCCTGGACAGTCATCCCCGGCCCGTCGTTGTGGTTGAATGCAGGAGCTGGACGCCCCTTGTCAACGATCTCTGTTAGTAGCCTCTTTGCAGCCCTGAGGAGAGAAAAATTACCGTCATACTCAGACTGAAATCCCCAAGAAGGACCCAATTAAAAAAAGTGTTTTCCCTGAAGGGGACCGTTAAATGGAAAAAGTTTACTTACTGGATGGATTCTGGTCCCCCTGTTAATGTCACTGACCTATCTGGCATTCCTCCACTGTCTACAACACACAGATCCCAACAATAAAGCAAAACCATCATTTCCACGTATTACAGAGATCCACAATATCAACAACCGATCTGAACGTACCAGGCGCAATCTGTATCTTACATCCAGACTCTTGCTGTAGACGTGATATCTGTTCGCCTCCTCTTCCAATAACTACAAGGAAAATGGGTGCGTTACATTTCAATATCAACACCCACCAGACAGCGTTTGCCATTTAGTGTTTCAAAACTACTTACTGAATCCAACCATTCCATCGGGAACCTTGAATTCCTCTGATATTGACCTGAGAGTAACAGAACAAATCATTGTTAGCTTTGTAATCAATGACCAAGTGTGGCTCTTTCCTTTACTGTAACTCTGGTATCTACCTTGGGGGTCCACCCATTCCTCCCATTGCTGAAAAAGCTGCAAAATGAGAATGTACAACACATTAGGGGAACAAACATACAACACATTTATGTTTAGCACATGCAACACATGACCAATTCATGCTAATATTTGGGCCAATTACTTTGGGTTGGGAATCATCACAACAGCCACATACATAACTAACTACAGCTACGTCATCAGGTCACTTACCGTCGTTTGTAGCCACTTTCTTCGTCTCTGGTTGGTCTGTGACAACATGACATAATAACCAGTATAAGTATCTATCGTTATACCCACCATTGCATTACTACGTGTTTTTCAATTGGTAAATGGCTTACTGCCTGAAATGTAAATAGTTATAGCAAACAACAGAGGCCTGGATAGCCACCACACACAAAGGCTGGAATATACCCTCAATTGCCCATTAAAGCCCATAAACATACCTCCCTGACTATACGTTTAGTCTTTGTTGAAACTGTTCATCAGTCTTTTTGTTTGTGGTGCTGTGTGTCACTTTACAACATTTTAGCCCCAAAAATGTAGGACTTAAACTTCATTACTATTACCGAGTGGCACCCAATTAACATGAAACTTTTTTTTTTTTTTAAACATATACTTTACACTTGCCTGTTCTTACAATACAAAACAGAAACCAATAATGGCTCAACCTGCTCAGAAAGTACCCCCCCCCCTCTGCTTTTTAACTCATATATCTGTTACCAAATATTTCATTGCAAGGCACTGATTTGAAACAACTGTAAGGACAGACTGTGAAAATACAACTCAAAACACGCAATATCCATCATACTGCACTGGCTAAAACTTAAAACATTAAAAACAACTGTTCCATGTGGTTAGGAGTAATACACTGGGTGTTAGACTTAGCTACATTAATGCACATCAATATAAAAATATAATAATTAATTATCACTTCTAGGCAAATACAATTTAGTAGCTGCTAAAAAAATAAATAAAACACACAGGCAAGCATCAACTATCAAGACTTGCAATGAATCGATTTGAGCCACTGACCGATATTCAGGTTAGGCATGGGAAAATACCCACCAGCGTCCTCCAGGGGCCTTTTCTGCCCACCGTAGCCGAACTCGTTAGTCGGGGGTGCCGCAACGCCATCGCCACCGATCTTCGCTGCGATCTGAAAAACAAAGTAAACAAAGAGAGAACACTAATTTAAGACGACGCATCTGCTGCTGGTGTTTTTTTTAAAGCGAATGCTCGGTCACTCTGGCTGCGGCCTACACGACTTCTGTCCGGAAGTCTGAGCCAACAAAGGAAAAGATAATACTTCCACGTAAACTAACACGTAACCGTTGATGTTATCAAACAAATGCACCGCTTGTATTTCGAATAAAAGATTATGTGCATCTTATTAAATGTGTGCATTAATCTAAGATCGTTTTTATAGCATATCTGCTTCGCCTTGTGGCGGAACATGAGCTAATCGTTAGCTTAGCATAGGCCGCCGCGTTGTCGTATTTAACGACGGGTGTGGAGAAAGCAGCATAACTCGCTTTTCTGCACACGACTTCGACATTTTTTTTTTTTTTACACGAACTTAATTTAGTGGTCTTCTTACCTGTCGTGCTCTCTGAAGAGCGTCTTTAAAAGCGTCGTTCATTCCGCCGCCGTTGTTGGAGGACGGTGGAGCCACGCTGCTGTAGTCAGCCATATCTGGTGCTCTTCTCCTCCTCGGTGAGACAAGATGGTCGCTTACATCCACGGGAAGTTAACAGGAAAACTCGCGGGTAAACGTAGTCTCGCGATAACGACCATTGTCGTTTAATTCACACTTTCTTTTGTTTCCATCGTAGCCAAAATTTGTCAGTTTTAGTTTGGCCTAACTCACGGGTGAAAATGGAAGATGTCTGACCCTTGTTGTGAAATAACATTTTATTGTACAGCTCGCATTTCAACACATGTACACACTTTGTCACATTGTGAATGTCAATCATGAGGGTTTTTTTAAATCCCCATGTCTCATGCTCTTGGTCAGTGGCTATCCATTTACTTAACTCAAGCGTTCAAAAAAAAAACAGACTTATTAAAGATTGGATCACATGATAATCACACATCTTCAGCTGTTTTCCGAGGTTTTCCAGGATTCCAGTTATGTTCCAACACTCAGTTACCATTAATACGAGTTCACAGTTTGTTCCAAAGCAAGCAACCAATTTTGTTAATCTCAAGACTCCATTGAGGAAACCAGATTTTCAAATTTCCTAGTTAAAGTGTAGTTTATCAGAGCACATGGAATCGCCCTGACGAAGCTGGCTCCCATTCCATTATAGTATCCTCTAATTCCATGTTTTTCATATATCCCTATCAGTCCTCGTAACGCACCTGAAGCTGGACGGGAATCTGAGCTGAAAGCTGCAAAAACAAGACAAATGGCGATGAGTAAAACATCTCAAATAGTTTCAAATGATAACAAAATGTGTGACAGAAAATGCAGGTGTTTACCTTGTGCTTGCTGCTGAGTCCGGATCACTGCCAGCGGGTAACTGGTCATCTGTCCAGAGGCAAAGGCCACAAAACTGAAGAAAAACAGTTTGGAGTCACTGTTGTAAGCTGGATCACTCTTTGCCCAGTTTATGATCGACTGCAACAAGAAGAAAAAAGCCAAAGACATCTAAAAAATCTTTCAGATTAATTTGTGATTTATCTTTATCTTATCGTTGTTCTTCTGTCTCACCTGGTGAACTGCACACTCCACACCTGCGTAGGGGATCATGCAGAGGACGCTCGGCTTGAATCCTCTGTAAAAGGCGGACAGTGACTCTTGTCTGTAAATAGATCGAGCGCATGCCACAACACCATGGTACGTGCCAGCTTGCTGCAGGTTCAACCTCACCTTCAGCACCTGTAGAGGATATAAAAGGAGATATTACCAGAATAAACCGCCATTGATTTACTTAAGCTGGTTCATAAAATGGCCAGAAACTGGATTATCCATTTACCAGCTTCACAAAGTCTCTTATTATTCTTCAAATACAGATGTATTGCACATTTTCTTTTTCAGAATAACCAGTACCTTTTGAAACTGAAGATTTATTTTGATGTAAATAGCTGCATTTAAGATTCATGATGGATTATTATATATATATACAAATGTTACAAAAGGCATTTTATGTGTCAAATATGAGAGCAGCTCATTACAGAACAGAAACACGACTAACTGGTTTAATCTGTGAGGAACTATGTTCATTATAAACAATAAATAAAATGGACAATGGGACACACCCAAACGTTGATGCTTACATGACAATTGTGTTGCCAAGAAGCATGATGGCCCATTTTGCTTGTAAGAACCAGCTTTTGATATGTTGATTGAGCCTCTTAAACAGCAGGCGAGACTGAAGCATCTCTTGGCCTCAGTATTGCATCATATGTGACATTTGGTCAGATTTGGTATAAAAATCAGGAGCTTTGTTGTTTTACAGTAAAGTAGGGGAAACTATTTTATGACTTAAAGAAGGAGAGGGTTTAACAACTAAACACTTCTGTTTATCATAATGGGAGTTTGTGAAAGTAACGAACAGGAGTGTAAATCTCACATCCAACATCTTTCACCTCTTGAATTAAATATCAAAAATATTTAGTACCTCTAAAGGGTAGAAGGCAGCGTGAGCGGCAGCACCGGAGATGCAACCCAAGCCGAAACGCTGCTGCACCGTCAGAGTCTCCCGTGTGCTGTTCTGGGTGTGGGCCTTCATCTGGACAAAGCAGAGAAGCTCTGAGTGAGCTCGTCAGTCAGAAACAGGATACATGGTGCATACATAATTCACACCGGAGAGTTTGTCTGCTACCGTACGACTCACCTGGGCGTAGATGAGACACTGCAGCGTCGACTGAGGTGTTCCTTTCAGCACGTTGACGGAGTTGCCTTGCCACATCGACCGCAGACCACCTGCCCTCATCTCCTGGAAGCCTTGGGAGAAGGCTTTGGATCCACGAACCTACAGAGCACACAGGAAACAGTTTCATACGAGACCCTAGGCAGTTGCAATAAATGTACAGCAACTCCTGGAAAAAGTAATTGTAAATACTGGAACAGATGCTACACAAATTACAGGGTATCACATTTTTATCATAAAGCAGACACAGTAAAACAACAACAATACAGCACTTTGTTACAAAGATCAAGACATTTCCAGTTTAAGTTTCCATTTTCTGCAATTTGAGTTATGCTTGTTTGGCTTAAACCACATCAAATAATATCAGGTTTGATGTACAATGCTCCTCAAATGCCACTCAATGACATTCTTGACCATTAGGAACAGTGACACTATAATCTGAAGTCTTACTTGAGCTTCATACGAGTCAACAATCACACAACATAAAATGAACTGTCCCACCAAGTGCACAATGTGGGAAGAGTGTGGACGCTGCATAATTGAAAGAGCAAATAAAGGAGCTTTCCGACTGTATCGCTCCGGAAAGCCTAACTTACATTGCTACGGGTTCAGCTCTGGGAACCGTATGTGAACATCATGAAAGTTGGAAGTGCAGGCTTTACCTGAAATGAACTTGTAAACAGTGCATGTAAATATTTCATTTTATTTGTATTCTATCTGATATTGGTGTAAGTTCAGTGTGTATGTCTGTGTGATACATATTTCTGGACTCAAAACTGTTGTATTTTTACTATGTTTCTTTAATGTGTTACAACATAAAAACATGGTAATAAACATATTGGAAGGGGGACTGTCCCACTAACTAATGCTTCAAAAGAAGAAACTTAAAGTTCACCACTATTACAACATGCATGCCTGCAAAGCACCTGATAGCGGTGCTGACCTGGAGTTGGATCTTCAGGCGGTCGATGGGTGCCGTCACAGTTCGGGATACAGCATCTGCCAGACCCGCTGCCAGAACAAACGTCCTCCACGCACCAAAACCGGAGGCCTCTTCGGGGAACTCGATGGGCATCGCACGACTTTCACCCACATCGAAAACCTACAATTGCATTCGTCATCCTTTAATCATTCTGTCATTACTCATGTTCAAGTGGATGTGTCACCAGGATGTGTCAGAAGTAACATGATCGTGATGCCGCCAGAAGAGCCTACCAGACTGTGCTTCCAGGACGACACCAGCTCCCCGATGTTGTCCACGGGGTTGAGGATGACATAGTGCAGGAACTCACCCCAGTCCACCGTCATCGAACTGTCCTTATCCATCCTGGTGGATAAACACATGGTTTGTTTTCATCACATACTGTAATGAAAGAAGCTGTGTGACAACATGCTTGTATCGCTTTAAAAAAAAAGGCATGATAATAAATGTTTTAAAGGTCGCTGGAAGTCTTTTTTCAAACAACTGATTTGTGGCCATTATAAGAGCAGTAATTATCCAATATAATATAGGAATACACTGTATACAGGTCTGCCAGGCAGCAAGTCCAAGCTGAAGGACACCATCCTTTTATTCCTTTGTAACTGCAGGCTTGATAGCTTATTCAAACTTATATTTGATGATGTATATTACTGATCAGGGAGCATGATTAGATATATAACCAGTTATAAAGTAATCTGTGATAACATATCAACCCAAGTACACACCTGTTTAGAAAGCACCAATGTGCTTTGAACTCATTTCAGCATGGTAATACAACTGTTAAAGTTTTATATTTTACATAAAGGAATGTCTCTTTAAATACAACAATGAATCCATGAGGTAGTGGGCAAAAAAATCTTACATTTGAATTATTTTTTTTGCATTCGGCTTTGATATGACCACTCCTAACTCCTTAAACAAACATATGATGTCTTCCTGGTCAATCACCCCTGATCAGAGAAGAAAACGCACACAATTACATACAGGTACTTGTACTGCTCATTCAGTTATCATATTTCTGGGAATTGACATTGTCAACGCTATGAGTGCAAAGGTTACAGCCTGCAGGACTTTGCAGTGTATGTTGTCTTCTGTGTACCATAAACAAGCTATCTGTCTTTCCTGTCTGACCTTGAAGAATTCACATTTATAGTAGTATTATAAAGAATATGTGCATGTAAGACTATCATCTTCTACATCAGTATACTGTACTACTATAGTAGAGCACAGTGTGTTGCTTACAGGAGATAACAATAGGAGGTGTAATGCTTGAAAACATATTGCAAAATCATTGTTTATGTATTCGACAAGGCTATATTGAACTTTGTTGCATTTCCCTGTGTTTCCTTGAGAAATAAAACATTGTTGAAGTCTGTGATCACTCACCACACTTGTTCTTGTCAAGGTCATGAAAGTGAATTTTCCACTTCCTCTCTCTGTCCATCATGTAGCAGAGGAACTCTTTATAATCCAACAGGCCATCTTTGTCTTTGTCATAAGAATCGATTATATTCTAGGGGATAATTAGCAGGTTTGTGTTGATTAGTGCTTGAATAAATGAATGAAATTAGACAGACTATAAAAAGGGAATATTGTTACCTGGACCTTTCCATCCGCTGAGAGGATGCCATGCTTCCTCATTTCGTCTTGGAGCTCCGACACCGATATGACTCCATCCTCGTTTTGATCCAGTTTAGCAAATAAACCACGAAACTGATCCATGGTGCGTTGAGAAACAAATTAGCCCCAGAAAAAAATAATCAAGATGTTTAAAAAATAAATGCAGCGTGCTTCATCAGGTGGGAAATAATAAATGATAATTTTCAGAGACTATTGACCTGCAGCTCTGCTGGGACGCTGACTCATCGGCGGGGTTTAGTGTCAGTGCTGCATGGGCGCTTTTATCAGTAGCTCAAAGAGAAAACATCAGTTTCTGTGTGGTGCAGCAGGTGGCGCTGTGGCTGCAAGAGAGCCGACCACATCATCTTCATCATCATCTCCAATAATCACTCTTCCTCCTCCTCTGTATGTGGGCGTGCAGAGACAGACAGGGGATAATACAAGACAAGAATATATAGTCATTTTGAAATTGAGCAAAAAAAAAAAAAAAAAAAAAAACTTAAAAAAAGAGAAATAAATAAAAACTGAATAGAATGAATTTGGAATAGTTACATATGAAAATGAATTATTACATAAATGAGGGATTTGTTAAATAAATAGATGAAAAATATTCATGTATTTCTCTATTTCTGTGCATATGTATTTATCAAATTGACCTGCACATTTATTTAAAATCGAGGATTTTATTTCTACACAATTTGAGCCATTCAGTTATACATGTATTGTAATGGCAGCTTCAGTCCTCCACAGTGTTGAGGCAGGTGGATACCACAGGAATAGTCCGGGTATAAAATTGATGTGTGTCATTATTGTGATTTGTTGTGTATGTGGAATAAAAAATAAAACGCCCCCTAGTGGCTCAAACTGGTATTTTTTCAGGTAGGAATTATTTAGCAGAATAGAAAACAAGCTGCTATGAAGTATTTTTTTTTTCGCCCCCCGAGGACCCTCAGGAAGCAGGCTAATCAGGCCATGAACCAGAGGTGATGGTCATATAGTGGAGTGCATTCTGATCAATATTACCCTACGTTGCCTGAACTCACATTCATTCCACTGACAGCTCATCATGACAGAGCAGCCGGCACCCGGTCTCTGCTCACCGGATCCAGAATCAGTTCTTGTGTTCAGCTTGACGTTGGCGCTGTGAATGCAGGGGAGGTGGGAGCTGTGGCTATTTAAAGAGGGACATCCAGTCCCGGATAAATAGCAGAAGGTCCACGTCGTTGACTAACAGCCTCCAAATGTTTTTTTTCATCCCGCACTGTGTATCCGTCTGTGGCTGAGGCGGCTTCACTCCGGTGACAACCCACCCGTCGAGCATCAGTCCAGTCCACCAGCTCCTCTCATTGATCTAGTCTCCTTCTTTCTTTCTTTTTTATTCTTTATCATTAGAGGAGACGTGAAAAATGGGCAAAGATTATTATAAGACGTTGGGTATCTCTAAAGGAGCCACGGACGAGGATATTAAGAAAGCTTACAGAAAACAAGCGTTGAAATGGCACCCCGACAAGAACAAGTCTGCAGCCGCCGAGGACAAATTTAAGGAAATCGCTGAGGCATATGAAGTCCTCAGTGATCCGAAGAAAAGAGAAGTTTATGATCAGTATGGAGAAGAAGGTAATTTTTTTTTATTGCCTTGAATTACATTGCCTAACCTTGTGTGGCGGTTTTTAATTCACCGTTAATATACCGTTATAAACCCGTTATAAAGCCTGGATGGTTGCATGTAAAACACAGCTGGCTTTAATTCAAGTCAAACAGTGTGACCAGCCGTTTTAGGAAACAGCTGTTCAGCAGTTCACAGGCCTACAGTTCTGTGTATTTTATGACGAGGATTATGACACCATATCTGCAGTTATAAGCTTCTGTTATAAGACAAATAAAGGCCTGTCATCAGTTCCACCACAGGTATTCTTAAACATGCGGTGTTGTAATATAAAGAAATACATATTTGTAATTCCATCACAGTCTTTATGTAGAATGTGTCGTACCTACAATGTAGTATCTGAACAGATGGTTATGGATGGGAAGCATGTTGAGGAAGGAAAAAAGACCACAAATCATCTCTACATCCATCTACAAATTAAAAATGAAAGGGAGTATCCCAAGATAACCTTATTTTTACCATTTAATGTACCAAATGTGCTGAACATCTTCAGAAAGGGCCAGTATAAGTGAATAGGTGTAAAGCATACACATGTTTGCTAATAGAGAAAAGTCTCCTCTAAAGGCTCCCTCAAGCCATGCAACAAACATATGTGTGTTTTTTTTGTAATAAAATGAAAGTTCTCGAACATTGCTATTGGACAAACCCATCATCTGAGTAGATTATCGACTGTAATATCTCCAAAAATGGAATATCTTCATCAGGTATCGGTAATAATGGGCCGATCTGGCATCGGATACCATTATTTTAGTAAATAACAATTCAGTACATTTCTATCTATGCTTTTATTTGTTACATTTTGTTTTACAAAGTTACGAAAGCAATGTTTAAGTAAGAGTCGGATCAGTACTCGGTATCGTCCAAAACCCAAAGCCCATGTATTGTATTGATGTTGGGACTGAACATGTTGGATCGGTGCATCAAGAATTTTTCAAACAGAGACAGAGTCTCATGATACAGATTCCGATATCTCAACTCAGGCTATCGACCAATACACCGGTTTGAAACCAGAGCTCTCATTTTGCTAAATTTTAAATCAGTTTGTTACACTTTGTGGAACTCATCAAGATCATTTTTGGCAACATGATGCTAAGGATTGGGATGGTACTAAAACTGACACAGTGGGCTGTCTATAAAGACAATACTGTAGGGCGGCAACTAACCATTATTCTTTTTAAACAATTAATCTGCTGTGTATTTTGGTTACATTGGTTTATCATTTGGCCTCTAACACATCAGAAAATAGTGAAGAATTTCCATCACGATTTCCTAGAGGCCCACAGTGACTTCTTCAAAAGTGTTGTTTTGTCTGACCGACGCTCAAACACCCGAACATGTTCAGTTCTCAGCAACGTTAAGACGAGGATAAGGAGCAGACTCTCACATTTGAGAAGCTAGAACCAAAATAGTACTGTTGAGCGACTAATCAGCTAATAGTTAAAACTCTAGTAAACTGTATTTAATGTGGATTGGTCATTTCATGGTCAGTGAGGTCAGTATTGGGCCTGATATCTGGTGAATAGGACTGTCAAAGTAAAGTCATCACTTGTGGCATAAAGCGACTGCTCAGTGTCAATGTTAGGATGACTGATCTTCATATCACTCCCCCATCAGGTCTCAAGGGAGGAAGTGTTCCCTCTGGTGACGGGCCAGGCAACACCTACACCTTCCATGGGGACCCTCACGCCACCTTCGCCACTTTCTTCGGGGGTTCGAACCCCTTCGACATGTTCTTCGGGCGTAAAGCCAACGGCCGAGACGACGACGACATGGAGGTGGACGGAAACGACCCCTTCGGCTCCTTCACCAACTTCAACATGAACGGGTTCCCTCGGGACGGGCACGTCGGCCCCGGAGGGCCGCAGCGCCGGAAGCAGGACCCGGCCATCATCCACGAACTGAGGGTCTCCCTGGAGGAGGTCTTCCACGGCTGCACCAAGAGGTTGAAAATCTCCCGCAAAAGGCTAAATCCGGATGGCAGGACCATGCGCAATGAGGATAAGATACTCACTATCGAGATCAAGCGGGGCTGGAAAGAGGGAACCAAGATCACGTTCCCGCGGGAGGGAGACGAGTCCACCAATACCATTCCTGCGGACATTGTTTTCGTCATCAAGGACAAGCCTCACCCTCACTTTAGGCGGGAGGGCTCGAACATTGTGTATCCTGTGCGCGTGAGCTTACGACAGGTGAGGCGTTTTCTGTTTTTGCACCCACTTATGACTGAGTGTTGTGGTATTAATAGAGTCTGATCGATGGATTCGTCACACACAGGGGAGATTCAGAAAAAGCTCATATTTACTTTTCGAGTGCTGCTTTAAAGCTCCGATGCTCAAAAAGAAAAAGCCTGGTCACAATGTAAAAGCTGTGGGAGTCTGCCTCAAAAGTTGTTTTTCCCTGGAAAGTACAGGCGTCCTGAATGAGCATAGTACTGAACTACACGCACGCACTTTTTGCTGCGCACTTATGCAATCTTGATAAACATTGAGGAATAGGAGCTGTATCACAGGGAGGCGGCGGCCACCCACGTTGCAAGATGTACTTATGTTCCTCCTACTCTCTTCAACACTCTCAGATCTCACTGCTTCATCTCTGAGCATGTGACCGATCTATGCAAACAGCAGCATTCACCTTAAAAGTTTCCTAAAACATGTGTGGGACTATAGTCAAATAGAATAGTTGTATATCAGCATGAAAGAATGCATTCTGGACGGTAGTTTGATCAAATAATCTTATCCCAAGGACCACTTTCTAGAACTGTGGAAGAAGCATCTCACAGTCTTGATCTAAAAGACAAGAAAAGAGAAAAAAACTGTGGTTGTTTCAATCCAACATCAAAGGTAATCTTTGAATAGAGAGATTACAACCACCTGTTATCATGTGATGGTAACTGAGCAAACTGCATCCACTAATGAAGACTGTTGGTGTGGTCTATAGCAGTTAGAAGTTCTGGTAAAGCAATTAAATGGACTTTAAATTAAGTCTTTTTCGTGAAATTAGTTGTATAATGTACACAATGTTCAAATATCTAGGGTCCTGTGTAGGTCTGCACATCAAAAATAAAGCAAACACTGTGGTGGATTTGGGTCATTTCCAAACAGAAATCTGTTATAATGGTCCATTATGGCCAATTTACTGTTAACTAAGAAGCTCGAGCTACAAAAGTATTTAAAGCTATAAAACTAGATACTCAGAAGGTCAGTTGAGGAAGCCATTTTGCAAAACAGAGCAACCTGCACACTGTCTACAATATTAGCTTATCACAGATATATTGTGTCGACTTAAATATTTGCTGATAAGCAACTAAATAAATTGTGATATAAAAACACCTAAGATATGTTTGAGGCAATTTAGAAACTGACACCAGTAGATAGTTTGTCCACGAGAGAAATTCAGAGATACTGAACATATATCGGCCAACATATTATTGGGATTTTGTGATTTGAACTGTCATATATATAGATGTCACCAATTGTCCCAAAACCTCTGCCAATAGTGTAAATGATTTTTGCATTTAAGGCAAAAGTGTTTCCATCCTTCATCAACTTTCAGCTGAATTTTATCGTGGTGACATGAACATTTCTCGTCGTCGTACAACCAATGTTGTCAAGTGACTGGTAGCGATTAGCAGCAAGCTGTTCATAAAACTAACACAACTACTGACGCTTTTATTTAGCACATTGATGTCAATGTCTCATAGTCAGCTGCTTTGATTATCAGGGGGATGATAGGATGAGGGACATTGTGCACATTTGCTACAGTGTGCAATCTATTGATATCAGAACATATCCTACTAATATTATGTTAATTTCAACAATATTCCCTACTAGTTTACATCTGCATGTAATCTCAGCCAATGAACAGATACATGTGTTGTTCTCACTCTGACCTCCATGCTCCTGTCTTTCTCAGTCGTTGTGCGGATGCTCGGTCACCGTGTCAACGATAGACGGGCAGACGTGCAACATGAAGATCACGGATGTCGTCAAGCCTGGCATGAGAAAGACTGTCGCAGGACAGGGCCTCCCCTTACCCAAGAACCCCGAGCAGAGAGGAGACCTGGTGGTGGAGTTTGACGTTAACTTTCCTGAGGCGTTGCCCGGCAATGCCAAGGACGTCCTGAAACGGCATTTACCTGCTTAGGACGAAGGACACGAGGACACTGAACGAGGGGAGATAACCACATGATCGCGCCCGCCCTCGTTACCTAACACACTCACACAAACACACTCACACACGCGGACGGCTCTGACACTTCACAGATGGACCCCTACGACGAATGTGCAATTTCTATTTTTGAGCTATGTGGTGTTTTTTATAAATACCGTGCATGCTGCCAAGTAGATATATACGTGCAAGACTGTCTGGGTTGTGGATATCTGAAAGAAACACATTTCATGTCTGTGGGTCTTTGCCACAATCACTTTATCTTTTTGTTTGTTGGAAATATTTGGTAGTGAGTGAGTCTACAGTTGCCAAAAAAAAGTGTTTAAAAAAATTTAGTGTTTATTTTATCATGTAGAGAGACAAGCCTCGATTTGCAGGCTGTCTTAAAAACCTTTGTAGAGTTTGTTCAAGAGGAACGTGGTTGAATGAACTGGATCGTCATGCGTGCATTTTAGAAACGTACATGTGAAGATATTGAACTTGAATTTTAAAATAAATATTTCCACACGAAGTGGTCTCGAACTGTTTCAGTTACGGGGAGGCATGTGATGAATTAAATATAAAGTGTATTCACAATAATCCCTTTAAAACAGTTAATGCAGGTTCGGCCTATTTATAGTCAGCGAACATTCTGCATACAGCAATAGTGCACAAAGAGAGTCCCAGGAAATGGTTCCTCAGACTGATATATTAGTAGTCAAATGTGAATATTTTGTCGTTGTAAAACTTATACAGTCATTTTTCTGATGTGCAATTAAAAATACGTTGACTGAATTTAATGCTTACTAATGGCAAAACTATGAGTGTGTAAATATAGCTGCCTGGTCTCAGCTGCTGGCTATCAGCTGCCAACACAGACACCTTTACTGTACATTTTCCCACCAGGGGACGCCACATCACTCGTCATGGCGGCTCCTGGCTTCAGGGGCCCACAGAGGCGGGGAGTCCTTGTTGGACATCTGTACTCATGAGATTAAAGCTCAAAGCCAAATACAAGCTGCTATTACATGGCTGTAACATTACATACATCTTTTCATTTAATACCACAGATAAGTACCATTTTTTTGCATCTATCTGTAGCTTTAAAAATAAATATATATTTTATGAAAGGAGAAAAAAGGATGGAGACCTCTGGGTGCACAAATTATGGCGAGCAAAGATTTGTACTAAATGTCCCTATAATAACTTACATGCACATAAATGTGTGTGTGAGAGAGACGTGTGCAAAGTCTGAGTCACTGTTATCCAGGGAGGGTGGAGGGTAAACACACCTGCTCCTTCTCAATGTGAGTCAAAAGGGAATCTTTATGGCTTTACATTGTAGTATCTAAAATGAAAGGATGGTGTTTTTAAGGGAAGAAGAAAAACATGTATGTCATTAAATATCTTAATTGACAGAATTTCAGTTGACACACCTTTCTGGTTACAATAATCCAGTGTCATGTTTCATTAGTTATTACATGCTAAGCTATATATATTACAAATCCTGCAATTAAAAGCTTATTTAAGTAAAAGTACCAAAGTTTTAGCATCAAAATATACTAAAGCAACAAAAGTAAAAAATACTAGATATGCAGAATGTCCCATTATATATATAAATAAATAAATAAATAAATAAATAAATAATGGGACATAGCTAGTATTTTTACATTTTTAAAAAATGTTTACTTTTGTTGCTTTTTACTTTTGCTTATATATATATATATATATATATATATATATATATATATGGAGCACGTGTTTAAAAAACACCTAAGTAATGTTTCTAAGTGAGTACAGGTGCACTGGGACAGAGCCCGGGTTCGTCCCACTGCGCCTGCGTCCCGCGGATAGACAGAGGAGCTTTTGTTAGCCGCGGACAGGAGCAGCCAGCAGGTTGTGTCAGAGTTGATCCCGCACTCACCACAACCTACCTGTTGAATATTCCCACCATTCATACCGCGGGCGAGGACCGAGCCTCTTGTCGAAGAAGAACTAATCTAAGCTGTGGGGCAGGTGATGAAAAGGAGAAGTGTGTCGCGGAAGGAAGGAAGACGTTGAGGAAAAAGCTTCGGACGCAAAGAAGGAAGTAAATACAGAGAACGCGACCGTTGGGTTTGGAACTCAACAGGTTGGCTACTTCAATGTTCTAACCGCGGCTCGGACATTTTTTTTTTTTGGGGAAAAACAAAAGCAAACAACAACAAACAAAAATGCCGTTGGGACCATGGAGGAAGAAAAACAAGTCGACGAAGGAGCATCTGGTGGAGAACGAGGAGGTCGGCGGCGGACACGCAGGTGCCACCGGGAGCGTGGCTAAATCCGCCGTGAACGGAGCGGGACTGCCGCCTCCACCTGCCAACCTGCGGCCCAAGTTGGTGTTCCACACGCAGCTGGCGCACGGAAGCCCCACCGGCAGGATCGAGGGCTTCTCTAACGTGAAGGAGTTGTACGGGAAGATAGCAGAAGCGTTTAATATCAATCCGCCTGAGGTAAGTAAGAGCTCACCTGTAGCTACAGGAGGGCGACACGTGATTTAGTGCTGCGTTCAAGTGTTTAACTCGAAGTAATGCCCAACAGATACTCTTGTTTATATATGCTCCAAAACTAAACTCACGTACAATTTTGAGGTACTTGTACTTTGCTTATTTTAGTATTTATTCCTAGCTATATTGCATGGGAAAATATTATACTTCTTTTTTTTACCCCACTACATTTATTTGACATTTGGGACAAGCTTTTCAGATTAAGGTAGTAATCATATTATGATACGATTAATACAATCCTCTTATAAACAAACCCCAAAGGGACAAGGGGCCCCAATGCTGGGGCTTTTCATATGTCTATGAATTATCAGCAGTTCCACTAAATATAACATTTGCCCTTTAAACCACAAATGATTCCAGATGGATAAATGTTTGAGGCCCAAGAAGAGCAAATTATCAATTATTTAAATGTTACATTTTCCTTTCCTACCCTTTGAAATTAATCGCATCATTTAACTCAGATTTAACTAGCTAGTTGGTGTTTGTAAAGGCACGCCCTGCCAGCCTGCACACCTTCAACCCTGTAGGACTGAGATAGATTGGTGTCTTATCTTGACTAGGAAGTCACCTGAAACCTGAAACCTGACAAATTACCTCGAATTTCTAGATACAGGTTGTTCACTCAGCTTCAAAATGTTACTGAAAAACAAAAGCTACATGTCTGACGAAGAGGTCTTGAAAACAAAAAGCAGGTTCCGTGTCCTCCCTCTAAGCTCCAGACTGCTTAAGCTCCTCTTTTCAAAGGAGAGTGTGAATGGCATGTTTGGCTTTTGTCAGCCTGAAATATGACTAGATAGGCCGGTGGAGCCGCCTGTTATCAGCCCTGTGTGCGGTGAGAGCCACAGTGCGGTGAGAGCCCCCCCCTCCCTCTTGAAGCTCAGAGATACAGTCGCTTCATTCAACGGGTCCAATAATTGGAAAGGAATTTGTCTCGTTGGCATTGGTGCACAGTGATGCACAACATACAGGACTTTACACACACACACACACACACACATATATATAAGAACAAAAGTGCGGTGAGAGCCCCCCCGGTATTGATGAAATGA
>NW_022280062.1:4854378-4875449 GCF_004355925.1 Anarrhichthys ocellatus | reverse complement strand
ATATAAAAAATAAATTGGACAGCAGCCTCGTTTTCTTTGGGTATTTGTTCCATCACGTCTATCAATAACACTCATTAGGACTGTTCTTCATCTGTCTGGACTTGTTTTAGTGCAGCAACTGCTAAAGCGGAGCCAAAGAGATTTGGGATTTTAGCTTGATTCCCAGCAGCTTGTGTTGGAAAACCTGATTCCAACCCTCTGTTAAGGGGGAACGCGAGGATCGACAGTACCAGGATCAGTGAAGAATCGCATCAGTGTTTGTTTTTGTAGTTGCCACATCAGGATAAAAACAGGTTCCCTGCTGAAATAATGCCTCAAAGCTTGCCAAGCAGGTAATAATGAAAAAATAACAACCCGAATTTCAACACATCAGTCTGTCCTGTTCAGCATGGTGTAGAAACACAGAGGATACTGGTCTATTCAGACATTTGGCATAGATAGTTAGACAAAGACAAAGACAGATGCAGACAGACAGACAGATGGAGCGTGAGTCGTTGGACTCCACAGATTTTACCACAGGAAGTCCCTCACTTCCGGCTCAGCAGGCATCGCCTCAAATCCAACCAGATAACTTGTCCCAGTACCGACCACAGGCGTCCCCAGAGGATCCACGCAGGAGCCGCTCTGCCTCCATAAACACCACCAAACCTCTCTCTGCTGCCTCGACGGGAAGTCTGTCTCACAGGACAAAAGTTATCAGCAGTGTCCCATGACTTTAAAGCCCGAAGAGTTTAAATAATTTGTATTTATTTCAATTTCTCCCACTCTTTCCGATTCATTTTCTTGAAAATGCCTGGAGGCAATTTTTACATAACCGTAATCAAAGGCTTTTCTCTCAGACTTGTACGCAGCCGTGCTTCTTGGTCGGGCTGGGCTATAATTCAATACTATAAGTGATCGTCTTTCAATGGAATTGTATCGTGATGAAATCGTATATCGAGGTATCTTGATACGCAATCATGTTGTCTCAGTTGATATTAACGAGCACATAATAGCTCAAATTTCTCCGAAAATCAGATCAATCTCAGTTAAATCAAACAATTGTCTTAATCTGATTACTATGTATTTGTGTGCATGCATGGAAACATAGCCGGTGTATCTCTCTATGATTTCACTTGACACTTTTATGTTTATTTTGCACTTAAATTCTTACTTAAATGAGAAAATAATTTTTCATTGGGCAAGTATTTAATCCAGGCTTTACCATGTGGTTATTTCATATACAGTTTATTTATTGAACTACTCGTAAACATATTATCCAGATATGAAATGACTCATATTGTGAGAGATGATTTTAGCCGTATCGCCCAGCACTTCTTCTTGGTTTCTATATTAAAACACTTAGTTTAGTGAAATACATTGACAGTTGTTGCTTTAATAATAATGGAAAACGTCTGTCCTTAATATCTTAAGACGTCTGCTGTGCAAACACAAATCACTTACACCCTGTGAGGAACGGCTTTATCTTGAATTTTGCACTAAAGTTAACAGCAGGACAAAATAGTCGCTCATGGAGGAGCCACCAGAAACGATTGCTTTGTAAACCAGTGGCTCTTAGGCTCTGAGGTTACTTGAGTGCTTGGCTGAGAACTGATATGAATTATGTAATGAACAATAGAGTTGTCTTCCTCTGCTCATTGCCTCTAATAGTTGACACGTTTCTTTCCAAACAGACAACACATTGCATTAAAGTCTGTCTGGGTTCACTGTGAGCAGCTATAGTTGTTCCTTTAATCAGACACAAGTCCTTATGAGTCAGTAACTTTATGTAGTAATATATTAATAATAGATTTTATTTGTATAGCGCTTTAAAAGGTACTCCAAGGCACTTCACATGATAAAAACAGAACCGATAATAGGAACTGATGGAAAGGACTTTATCTGAGTGAGATAACAGCCGATAATCTAAAAGTAAAGGCTTAACAGAGCATTTATTATGTTATCTCACTCAGCGAGACATGAGTGTAGTGAAACAGTCCTTCGACGAAGAGTCTTCTTATGTGCTCACTCGGCTCAGGTCAAAGTCTGCTTATTGGCTCTACAGCTGCAGCGTTTGAGGTGTGGCTCTCACGGTGACTTTGCTTCTTGTCCACCTGCTCGCCACAAACTCGGCCATTTGCCTGCAGTTTGAATGTCTGGGTTGCGGACTTGTGACAGAAACAAACACTCTTCTTTTTTGTTGTTGTGCATGTTTAGAGGCGGTTGTAACTACAACCTCAATAATAAACGTATATTTGAATGATTAACTCTCTGACAAAGCTGAACATTAGGTAGAGGTGTAGCTAGTAAAGAGTAAAGCGGCCCAGTGATATAGTATTAGTGGCTAATAACACGTTCTGAAATGATCCCTCAGCATGAGTCCAACATGTGGTTAATTGTGCTTGGTAATTGTGTTTCATTACACGTTTCAGCCCCAGGACTGGCCTGGATCTGGTTTTATCACCATTTAAGTGGTTGTTTCCCGATGCAGAGGAAAGCGCTGACGAGGCAGCTGAGCCCGTATTGTTTCCATCGATACGACTGTGGAGACAAAACGGCCACGGATAAAATAAAACGGTATTTGTTATTACCCGTCTGATACTGATGTGGTGATGTATCAGAGAGCCCTCCCCCTCCCTTCATTGTTCAATAGTCCTCCAGAGAGCTACATGTGTTATGTTGTCAACACATTTATTAATCTGTGGTTACATTCTCATGGATTTCACTGCTTTCTTCTTGCATTCAGAAAGCAAGATTACCAGTTAAACCAGGTTCACTGAAGTCATTCTGCTTATCTTCAGGAAGTTCAGTCTGATAAACCTGACCTGGTTCTGGTCCGGTTCCATTTTTCTCCCAATGTGCAGTACACATAATATTCATTACATTTTGATACAAGCTATACTTGTAACATACTTTTCTGTCTTAAGTATCCGCACAGTATTCCAGTCAAAGTATGCGTTTTTAATTAAACTGTAGATGTATAACCTTTATAAATAATAGAATAACGGTTAAAAGAAGCTTAGCTTCCTGACTAAAGCTCCCAGTTCGTAGCATTTTCACAATGTGTTGCTTTTTTAAATGTCACTTTAATAAAATGAAAGAATCAGAAATCTGTCTCTTAATAACGGGCGGAAAGCCAATCAGAAGTCATTTAAACAGTATTTCCATCATATGGAGGCTGTTGTGTACAAATCAAAAAGTATCACAATGCAACTGGGAGAGAACTTTAGTTAAAAAAACAAAACTAATTGTCCTATTATTCTGTAATAAAATAAATGACTTGGCTGCGATACTATTTGGTGCATCAAAGTAGTTTCATGTTGTTTCATTGTGTTGATCTTAGACATTAATTCTTACAGCAATTATCATGCAAAGAAAATTCCCCCCTCTGAACTAACTGAGTTCAAACATGTTTTTGCTGCAATATTTTCCTCTTCATATATATATATATATATATATATATATATATTGAGTATGTGCTCCTTTGTAGCTGTGAACATCAGTTTGTCTTTTATCACTGTGAATTGATGTGATCCCATTATCTCTAAATCTGATTTATTAGTCTGATTAACGTTGGTTGAGTCTTTCAGACTCAGACGGGCTTTTCTGAGCCACCTTTATGAAACCAACCTCAGTTGTCATTCTGAAGGATCTCACATCCGCAGTTCAATAAATGATTACACTGTGTTAAACGCTGATGAATGTGATATCCTATACACACAGCTTCCATCAGCATTCTCTGTTAACTACTAAAAACACCTGACGCAGAAGGTAATGGATGAAGAAAGGAAATGGGAAGTCATTATTCCACTCTAAGCATGATAGTTTAATCTTTCTAAT
This sequence comes from Anarrhichthys ocellatus, assembly GCF_004355925.1. Classification (NCBI taxonomy): domain Eukaryota; kingdom Metazoa; phylum Chordata; class Actinopteri; order Perciformes; family Anarhichadidae; genus Anarrhichthys; species Anarrhichthys ocellatus. The sequence continues at coordinate 4,871,630 of NW_022280062.1, read as the reverse complement.
CCTCTTTTCTGCCTTTTAAAATATCTGTTGAAGAGGCTGTAAATGTTCAGCGGCCGAAGGAAACCCGTTTCCAGAGTCAACACTGTTTTAGGACATCATTTAGAAAGCCATGTTTATCTTCTCTTTAATCAAACACGGGCAGGAGAAGTGATCTCTGTCGAGAGTACGGGGTGGACATTTGTAGAGAGTCAGTAGATGTTCTTTTACTTGTACAATATCTGCTGGACAAATGTCTCTCATTTCTTTGAATTACAATTTTTTTTTTTTGTTGCCCATGTGCTCTCTTCAAAGCCACAAACTCGATTGACCAAACTGTGTAGATTAGTTCTCTCGTCTGACACTATTCTAGATATAGCGTACACTAAAACTGGTGTTAAGTAATTTAGGTGTTCCTTTCTTTTATGTAGCTACATAAAAGAAGCAGTACATGGCTGTGCTCCTGTGTCGGTACTTCTACAGTAGCTAATACACTCGCTATGGATAAGTACCTCATACAACCCCTCTTTAAAACACCCGAACACTCCCTTTTAAGTATTTATCAAGTCTGTTTAACAAGCCCCTTTTAACGGGGAAGAAATGGAAGAAACCTCAGGAAGAGCAGCAGAGGAGGGTTCCCTGTTCCTGGTGGACAGACGTGCAATAGATGCCGTGTGTACAGAAAAGACACAACACAATCGCAATATAGACAATCCATATGACATAATGTGAACATTTCAAAGAGAAGGATCCAGGAGGATGTTTAACAGCGTCCAGGTGTCGCCAAACAGCTAGAGCCTGAGCCACATGACCTCCTCTCCACCAGGAGAGAGAGAGAGAGAGAGAGAGAGAGAGAGAGAGAGAGAGAGAGATGATTCTCCAGCCAGCCGGATAATGAAGGAATAAGCAACTAATTGAACATGCGGCCTTTTGCTGTGTGATGTGACGCCCACTGCTCATTTTCCCCCTGAAGCTCAAAGTCCCACTCCACCGAGAAGGGACGTTACAGTGAAGTGGGGGACATCTTGTGTCCACCTGTAAAAAAGACCGAAATGAAAAATATGAATTAAAAAGCTGTACTGCAAGGCGGCAGGTGCAACACAAAGTGCACGCTCGGCTAATATTTCATATGATCAATGGATCTTTTGTCAAGAGCAATGTGTTCAGGCTCAGCTCAGGACAAAACATCCGTGATTGTATTTGTATGGGTTGGCTGTGACAAACGTAGAATATTTGCATGTTCATAGATGTTGGGTCTTTCAATTGTTTAGATGTCATGAGTTTATCTCTGATACGCCTATTATTAAATGTAAGCATTTGTTCTGTCATTGATGGAGATACTCTTTGTTTCAGGCGCGCCTTTTTAAATTCGATTTTGCGTGATTAGTCTCCCCCTCGTCTGTTTTGTCCTCTTTCAGGAACGTTGACCCGTGAGCGGCTCCGTCTCGGGCGGTGCTGAACAGATTGCACCGCCTCTCCCTTTTTCACTTGCCCTTCTCCACGCGGTTATCAAGGTTCTGGTCCGTGTGGCGCAGGCAGTGGGAGGTGTGGAGTGTCTGATGTTGCAAGTCACTCGGTCAGAGGAGAGAGAGAGAGAGAGAGAGAGAGAGAGAGAGAGAGAGAGAGAGAGGCAGTCACTCTGCAGTGTGTGCGACGCTGCACCCTCTCTAGCAGCACCCTCTATAGCTGCCGAGCTGCACCCTCTATAGCTGCACCCTCTATAGCTGCAGAGCTGCACCCTCTATAGCTGCACCCTCTATAGCTGCAGAGCTGCACCCTCTATAGCTGCACCCTCGATAGCTGCAGAGCTGCACCCTCTATAGCTGCACCCTCGATAGCTGCAGAGCTGGACACTCGATAGCTGCAGAGCTGCACCCTCTGTAGCTGCACCCTCGATAGCTGCATAGCTGCACCCTCTATAGCTGCAGAGCTGCACCCTCGATAGCTGCAGAGCTGCACCCTCGATAGCTGCAGAGCTGCACCCTCTATAGCTGCACCCTCGATAGCTGCATAGCTGCACCCTCGATAGCTGCACCCTCGATAGCTGCACCCTCTATAGCTGCATAGCTACACCCTCTATAGCTGCACCCTCTCTAGCCGCATAGCTGCACCCTCTACAGCTGCACCCTCTCGCTGCACTTGGTCACGTGAACACACTGTGGCTGTGGGCGCAGCAGGAGGAGAGGAGTGCTGAGAGCTTATAATGCAGTCGGCAGCCTTGGTAACCGGGTGTGTAGGCGTCCGCTGCTGTTCCTCCCACTCGCTCTTGGGTAATGCCCTGAGGGGGGGTGGGGGGCTGTTATGGAAAAGGGGGCCATCAATTCAGCTACAGTACACCCTCCCTCGCCTCAGCCATCGCCTGCTCTTCTCCTCCATACTCCCTTTTCTCTTTTGACCCTCCTCTCGCGGCCTCCCTCCATTATAATCCCATTCTTTTATAGTCTGGTAACCAAAGGCAACGCATGAGGCCGTGTTTGCCAACGTGTGAACGGCGCCGGTTGGTACACAGAGAAGAGGGGGGGAGACACACAAGGCAGGCCTCGCTGCCAGAGCCTGATTGGCACACAAAGGTCAACCTCCTGAACCAGTAGTAGTCAAATCCTTTCCTGCAATGCAACCCGGAAGTCTGACGCTAAATTCTGGCGGCGTGTTTCTCACAGGCCTACTAAGACTCTGATGCCATAATATAAGCTGCATGTGGTCATAACTGAGGAGGATTATCTGAGTAAATAGAAAAGAAAGTAGATCTTATTAAAACGCTTCAGTCTAGGAGAGTCGCAGCGTATTAAATGATTCACATCCACCAGTCCCCTCCTCCTCCTCCTGGGTTTCACTGTCCTCTCTCCGTTTAAATCAGGCCTCTTGTGTATCGTGTTGCCGGTGTCCACATGTCCCTCCATCTGTCCTGCCAACACGCGGCAGCCACAAGGTGTGAAGCCAGATTCCAGCATTTCTGGCACAGGGAAGGAAAGGTCATCTCCCCCCCCCCTCCCCCCCTCCCCCTTGTAATCTTCATCAAAGGCTCAGGACTCAGAACACAGACACAACACACACTGATGACACTGTGGTGGTGGTAGAGGGCTAAGCTGCAGAGCTCGGCTGTTGCAATAAAGACGGAGCTTCATGATGATTCCTGCATTTAGCATGCTGAGGCAGCGCTCTGTCATCTACACTCAAACAGCTTTATTTTTACATCTGGCTCAGCTTTCAGGCTGTGACTAAAAATGGGTTCTTTTTTTTTTGGCTGTATATTAAAGATGCAGACATTTAGTGGAGTGTTCCTTCACAGCAGGGCTTCTTCTTAGACAAATGATTAATAGTCCATTTTCTTTTTTTAAATTCTATTCGGTGCCAATCACAAAACTTTTATCCATCAAAGTACTTTTTTAAGTACTTTTTGTTTTGTTTTGTCTGATCAAATGTGTGTATTTTGTAATGTACTGTGTGTGTGTGTGTGTGTGTGTGTACAGATGCTGTTCTGCACCCTCAACACCCACAAGATTGACATGGAGAAGCTGCTGGGGGGCCAGATCGGCCTCGAGGATTTTATCTTCGCCCACATTAAAGGGATCAGGAAGGAGGTGGAGGTTCATAAATCTGAAGATGCTCTGGGCCTCACCATCACCGACAATGGAGCAGGATACGCCTTCATAAAGGTAAGAAGGAAGTGAGCTTCTCATCCTGAACATCAACGTTTATTTCACCCCTTAGTTCACTGTGGTGTCGATTTATGTAACATACACGAATGAGACAAGGGAATTCATTTAAATTAATTAAAGTTTCAGTATCAGACATTAAGCCGCATCAAGGGTTAGGATTAAGCTCTAAGCTGTGTTCATCAGTTTAAACTAAGTCATTTGTCAAAGTGTAGGTTGTGTATGTACTACTGACTCATATGAGGACGCAACAATCACTTGTATTATGAATCTATCAATTTGTTTTTCAGATAATCAAATATGAATTTATTTTAAATACATAATTAAATAATGACAACTGCTCGTCATAAACTACGGGGCCCAAAAGTAAAGTTTTCAGTTTGCTCATTTTGTCAAAAATATTAATTTACAATGTTATGAGCCACATAAAAACAAAAAACTATGTACATAAAAGTGAATTTATTATCAAACTGGTCATTGATTAATCTTATGTTGTTTAACTAATCACATAATCATCTAAATGTTTCAGCTTTACCCCGTATGATATAACATACATCATACAAACAAAGTAGTAAATAAAGTGCATGTGTAATAAGTAAACACTTATTATTTAGCACTGAACCTGTTTCTGATCTGATTTCTTTCCTGCTTCAGAGGAACTTTCTGATCATATTTGATTCAAGATGCTCTGAACTACCTCGTAGTGGATGTCACAGCAGTTGACAAATAGACTTGTTTGCATGATAAGCATATTTAAAGTAACTTCACAAGCTTTCTTTCCTAGCTGGAATCATAACTCAGCTTGGTATTTAAGCCTCTGTTGATGCAGACTGGTCTAATGAGCTTATTTGGTCTCGGTCATCTTACGCCACCATAACATGGTGCTCACATGTGCCATCATGTGATGCCGAAACAGCACTACAGCTGACAGTGTTTATGACACACTAAAGCCTCGGGTCAGTGTTGTGATGCTCTTGTACGATGTGAACTTTTAAAGAGATGCTGCGTCTTTGAAGACGGTGGCAAATATGTTTGAAAAATTAAACTACGACATCTCTTGAATGAATAGTGCAGCTTTATGTCACATCTGTTTTACACCGTCTGATGCTGATCGTCTCGGATATTTTATACACACACACACGCACACACTCTCTCTTGGTTTGTTTGCCCTCTTGTTTTGATCTGTATTTCTGACTTGTGGTGCTTCAAACAAACTTGTCTTCGTGTGGTGTTTCATAAATGTATGACGTGAATTTGCTGTCTTTTAATCGTACCCGTCACCGACTTCTTCTTCTGTGCGGCAGCGTATCAAAGAGGGCAGCGTCGTGGACGGGGTGAAGGTGATCTCCGTGGGCGACCACGTAGAGTGCATCAACGGACACAACATCGTGGGGACGCGGCATTATGAGGTCGCCCGCATGCTTAAAGAGCTGCCCAGAGACAAGGCCTTCACCCTCAAACTGGTGGAGCCGATGAAGGCCTTCGGTGAGTGAGAAACGAGATGCAGATCACCACACGACAACCTTCAGGGTTTAGCCACATCCAGACAGAATCTCAGCATGTGAGCCAGGACACATGAGATCATTTTGTGCATTTACACAATCATTTCCATGATCAAAAAAACATGAGAATGCGTGTTTAAAAAGGCTAAATTATACCTTTGCTGATCATTGCGGTGAGACAGACAGCGCTGCTTTTCATTCAGAGCTACGAATAGCTTGTAGAAACCATAACCGGTCTTTTGTTTTAATGTTCACTTGTGGTGATCCGTAGCTGGAAACTTCACTGTATTGTTGCAGCAAAAAAAGAAAACTTTCTGTGATGTTGTTTCTCTTCTGACGGACAGAAATGCTTGAGCCCAGGTCAAAGGGCGCCAAACCTGCCAGTGACAACAAGATCGGTACAGGGAGGGGGACTCTGAGACTTCGCTCCAAGGGCCCAGCTACTGTAGAGGACGAGGTGAGTGTCTTTAGGTAACGCTGCTGAGACCTGGGACAACTCAACAAGGGTTGTGGATGTGATACACTGGGAAAGAGAACTGTCGACACTTTTATGAAGATCGCTTGGATAAGTTGTCTCTTTTTTGCTCCTGACTTAATCTCAAAGGCTCTTTCTGTTGAAGATACACAGATATGACTAAGAAAACAACAAAACACCCACAAAAGATGGTACCCGCTCATCCCCAAATTCTCACCTAATCAGTTTGTCAGTGTTGTATTCAAGACCACCTAACCCGAGACCAAGTAACGACCAAGGCCAGAGTGTATCAAGACTGAAAAGACCAAGACTTTGAAAGGTTGAGACCAAGTCAAGACCAAGACCAGACCAGTGCGAGTCTGGAACATGCAAACCGTATACACTAAATGTGTGTGTATGGCTATGTGTACCAGGAGAAATGCCTTGATAACATAATCAAAAGTCATTGCAGGCGTGAATTTTATGTGTGGGAATATTCTTTTGTTTTCTACAAGCAATCACAGTTATGATTTTAACAAATAAATATAGTGATATCCCCACAGACAGAGTGTAGATGCGGCCAATTCCAAGACGGGACCGATCTTGAGTACTACAACACTTCTATTTGTCCATGACATCTGGAATAATAAATCGCTGTCAGACCGACCTCTTAATTTGCAACACTCCACTAACTAACAATCCTGGGAGGTGCTGTGCAAGAACATAACGGCAACAAAATACAAACAAAATGGAGGAACTGAAAGTGAAACTTTTCTTTTGTTTTGTTTTTCTCCAGCCAACAGAATTCCAGGAGAAGGCAGTGAAGAAAGTGGACGACCTCCTGGAGAGCTACATGGGCATCAGAGACACTGAACTCGGTGAGTGTAAAATATTCACGAGCAAGTATCACAAGTATGCACGTTTTTCACTCACTTTACTGTGAAGTTGCTGACGATGATCCAGCATTGAGATGATTGGCCTCTGCATTTTGTCATATTTAAGGTTTATTAATAACATGGCCTGCAGGTAAATTACTTAGTCTTTCTAGCAGACTTGTAATGTTAAGTGATTGTTAATTTTTGTGTCGGGGGACTTAAAGTAAGTAGCTGATATCTTGCATACTAATTAGTCTCGAGTGGCTTCATTAATATTCATTTAGAGTAGATGATGATATCCAGTTCAAGTACTTGGGCCTCAGTTAGCTCTGTCTGTGACCTCAGACTGTATGTCAAAGCTCTCCAGTCACTCAGTGAAATGCTCTTCTCTCTCTCTCTCTCTACAGCCGCCACGATGGTCGAGGTCGGCCGGGACAAGAAGAACCCGGATGAATTCGCCATGGCGCTAGACGAGACCCTCGGAGACTTCGCCTTTCCTGATGAGTTTGTCTTTGACGTCTGGGGGGCCATCGGAGACGCCAAGCAGGGAAGATTTTAAGTTTGCTCCCGCCCCCTCTCCCCACACAAACACACACTCTCCCTCCTGCCCCAACTCACCTCTTAAGATGCTCAGAGGCTAACTGGACAAGCTTCCACCAGCACAAGCGGGGGTGGATGAAGTGTTCTTATCACTCTGCTTTTAGGTGTAGCTTTGCACTTAAAGCATCGACCTCAGTCATGTCTGTGTTTCGTCATATGAAGATATCCATGAAATGCAGCGTTTCCGACACTGGACTTTCCTCTTGCACGATGAAGAGTCGGTGATTCATTCTTAGTCAACGGTGGTCTATTACACTGGTTATGAAATGGAATGTGCACACCTTACATTTTAAAACAATCAGTTTTAATCACACTTCCTTAGCTGTGTCATTTTGAATATACAGATGTTTAACACAGCTTTTTATAGACTTTTTTTTTTTTATATATATATATATGTGAAAACGTTGCTGACTTTATAGCAGCAGCGTTGTGTAATTAGTGTAATTAGTGATTGTAGCATCGTTTTTCCTCACTTTTTTTTAATTCCCTTACATCTTTTTAAATCTTTTAAATGACCTCTGAAGAAATGTCGGCACTTCAGCCACGTTTACTTTGTGATTTTCTTACAACTCTTCTGTGCCCTCACACGCCTCAGCTTGAGCCCTTTGTCCATCCGTCAAGAGACTGAGCAATACAGAGAACAGCGGGTTTTATCTTTAAATGCCTTTAGCCAACATTCCTCATGTTTCTCATGTTGTCTTAGTCTGTTAGCACAGTTGTCATGAAATGAGGCTTGTTTACAGGTGCATGCTTAATTTTTCCTGTAATTTATTTTATCACGAAAAATCATGCTGCAAGACGTTTTTTACAGCAAGACACGGCTCTGTGTGGAAGACGGTACTTTGCTAAATAAGCCATTTTGCAGGCTGTGTCTGGAATGGGATCAATTGCAATCCAATGTCTTAAAAATGCACTCGCATTAATGTACTGCACTATTTAAATCACAGACAAACTGAATTTAAATAGTGAATTAGTGTCATCTACTGGCAATAGTTGCATACTGTTTGACAAACCATAAGGGATCACTGTTGTTGGATAGACAATAAAATTTGATATACTGTTATTACAGCTGTCTTGAATTCATCGGGCTCACAAACGACTCAGTACAACAAACTTTATTTGCACACTTGGCTGTGTACATGTATAAAATACATCTAGACACCAATGTTTCCATCCCTCGTTCACAAGGACGGTAAAAGAAAGACATCACGATGCATCACTTCACGAGCAGCAAAACAAACAGGAAAAAAAACAAATGGTGTAGATATAACTAAATTAGTATACATAGGCAGGTTTGAAAGAATTATTTAAGATTGTCGATATTAGAAATAAGTAAAGAGCCCATGTTGTAGTGCATGGGAAATATTGTCACAGATAATTAACATTCTGCCGAGGATCTTTGGAAGCACATGACTGTAGGTGTTGGACTATTGATCTGGTCTAACATGGAGTACGTTATCATGGCTGTTGGGTGAAAACTCTACTGGATAAAGTGAATTACAAAGTTTTGACTCTGAGGTGTTTGAAACTCAAAATGACTCGTATCACAGTTGTCTAGTGACATACAAGGCAATTTACTTAAACTTGGCATTTTCCAGATGTGAAGTTTCCATCCAACAGCGGTGTATGAAAATGAGAGTTACTGATGTTAACTTGGCTAGCTTGAGTTGGTTATATCCTCTACAGGCAGTAAGTACAGTACATGGCATTTAACAGTAGAGTACAGATATACATGTTGTAAAACAAAGACAGGAAAACGAATAGTCGTGTTGGAAAAAAAAAAAAATATATATAAGACAGAAAGAAATTCTCAAGCACCGATTTTAATGGTTGACTTGGTTTGGTTCTAAAGTATATTTTGTAAAAGTTTGGGAGTGTACCGGGGCGCTCTGAAGCTCAGGTAGAGGAAGTGTAGCCCTTACAGCCCGATGCCCGTCTCCGCCTCCTCACAGCTCGTCTCCGGTGTGACCCTGCTTGAAGGAGTCGCCCGTCAGCTTCTCCTGCGCCTCCTTCATACCGGACACGACTGAGCAGGGAACACATGCCATGATGGTCAATGGCATTTTGGGAGAGACAGCAGCGACATCACGCTGTAACAGAATCTTTTTCCACAGTAAAATGATAATGTGGATTGTTACCTTGGTCTGCGTTGCTGTAGAAGTACTTGTAGTTGGGATTCCCATTTTTGTTGGTGATTTCAGGATGGACTTCACCGCTGGGATCTGTGAGGAGTCAAATAAAGAGGTTCGCTCAGTTCATATTAATGTTAAAATCTAAACAATAAGGATTTTATGAATTAATCTGACAGTTATTTCTTTGATTATTTGCTCAATAAAATGTCAGAAAAATGCTCCAACAACTCCCAAAAGCCCAGTTTTGTGTTTTCATTTCACTTGTTTTGTCCAACCAACAGCTATAAAGGGTAGTTAAGTAAAGCTCATTAATTTAGTATTATAGAAGACTAATATATACATATAATGCAAATATTAGCATGAGAATCTGGAACCAGCACTTTGTTGTTATGATTGTTACCGACTCATTTTCTGGAAATAACTGATTAATCAACATTGTGGCATAACATTCCTATAATTTGTCCTTTTAATCTTTACATACGGTTTAATGTTTTATTTAACACCACATACAGGTGATATTTTTAACCACTTAGTTTTTCTTTTGCAACATTTCATGCTACCGAAACGTAAACCCAGCCTACTGAAACTTCATCGGGCGCCGTGTGTTATTGAGGAAGATAAACCCAGTCTCTCTCCAAAGGAATCCCACAAACTGTTTACACTTTGTGAGTCAACCCCTCCGTACCAAGGAAAAGAATCCGAGGAATGTATCCACCATCGGGGCTGAAGGAATCATCCTTTGGCTCCTCCTCATCCTGTTCAAAGAAGGAGTTGGTGATCATTTACAAGACTGCAAACAAACCGCAACCACCTCATGATAGATAGACGCGTTAATATCATTAAAACAGACGTTAATTAAACCCTGGATAGTTAAAATGAACTGGGTAAGGCCACTCGACCTGTCCTTACCTCGAGGTTGATCATAACAAAGTTGTGTGCGAGTTCAGAGATTTCCTTGGACTCAGCGAATTTGGGCTTCAGTGCTGATGTAAAACAAAAAAAACAACAAAAAAACAATTAATCGACATCTTGTATTGCGATTAAATCCAAAACCAGCTTTAATAATAGCTTCCCGTTTGAAGGCTTCCTAATGTTTATCTGTACGATATGGTTGGTTTTCTGTCTGAAGTCTCACTTTTAAAAGTCAACTTAATATCAAACTTCAATATCCTTTTTTTTCCCCCCAGTAGCATGTTGTACTGTTTTATCATCAAGGTTACTCAACAAAATCATAAATTATGCCTTTTAAATACAAGACTGAACCAAATTTATGCAAAAACTGCATTCTCTTCTATCCCAGTTATTAAGTTAGATATACAATATATCTTGGTCACAGTCCAGATAGCCCCTTGATCATGATCACGGTAGGAAAAGGCACAGGTGTAAATAATAAAATTAACGATGCCTTACTGGGACACTAGAATAGAGCAGAGACATCATTAGTGTTATTAGTTGCACCTGTGCTTTTCCTGCTATAACAAGTTAAAATGCCTGCCGTGAAGAATGACTCTGGTCGTTGTCGTCTATTGATTGAAGGTGTTACTCAGTGTACAAGTGGAAATTACTGCTCCAAGGAAACCACATGTTCCACAAGTCACTTTTATATTTGGGTCACAACAAAACAAAGTTAGACCAATATAGCTCTTTCAGACAGGGAATATGTAACATTTCCTGCTACATTTACTTGTATCAAGTAATGGCCTTTTGTCACTTAGACATAGGTGTCCTGCATGTATATATTTTACATATTAATCAGACATTGACAGGACAGTTCTTCGCCTGAGGCTTTTATAGTGAAAGAATGTTTTTGTTTTTTTTATATACCTTTGCAGGCTCCACACCAGGTCTTGTGGATGATGAGCATGATTGGCAGCCCGCTGTCGATGCAAACACATGAAGACATTTATTAAAACCGAACACCGGGACAATGAAAACTAGTGGAAGCTTGTGACTGTAGTAAAAAACAAATATACACGCCTCTTTAGATAAAACTGAGTAAAAAGGGATTTATGTTTTAGGCCTCTGGGCCAATGGCTGAGCAGGGTTTCAGGAAGTGTTTGTAATATTTCAGCTCTCAGTGTGAACTCACCTGGCGTCGGCTTCTTTCTTGCCATCATCCAGCGTCCTCCAGTGAATGTTATCTCCAAACCCTGCGGGGGGGAAGTGAACTAATGAGCACACCGGCATTGTGTAACTGGTATTATATTTCTACAACAGGGCGGGTCTGCCCTAAATACAGTATTGACACAAGGAAGTGAGAGGAAACAAATGAATGCTGGTAATTTAATATCAACCAGCAGGGAAATATAGAGTCTGCTCTCTCACATAGAACTACTCACAGTGACTAGCTCGTAGGTCTATATGGTAGCAATGGGACAAGAAATCAATATAGCAGTAGATTATATAGTCTCCTCGTACCAGGTTTATCCACATGCAGCTGCACAACATGTGGCTTTTGTCTTAGGTAAACTTTCTTGGTGGGCTGCTTAACATTATTTCTGTTTAAAATTACACAAATTCGTGAGAAGCATATATGGGGCTTGTTTCAAAAAGTAAAGACAAATTCAATGTGATTTGGACATTGACAGCATGCGTGTCGTTAAGTTCCATTTCAATGATCTAAAAAAATGTTGGTGAAACTTAGTGAACTCTATATTTATATGCTTCTAGTATAACACTGATGCATCTTTCTGTACAGTTTTTATTGCTTGTGCACCTCAATTCATTGCATGCATGTATTATTTAACTTTGTCAATGGGTTCATTTGCAAAAACAGACACGTCAATTTTTTTTGTGTAGGTCTACTCCAGGGAATATCAATCCAACTGGTGTTAGTTTATTCATTGCGTTTGTAATGAACGTTTACAAACAGTTCAAACAAGGAGTTAGTGATCATTTACAAGACTGTAAACAAACCTCAACCACCTCATGATAATAAATATGACAGACAAACGCTGAATAGCGTTTGTCTGTTTTACAATATGCAGATATTTATTTCATTATGAATATCAATTATTTTGGCATAAAAATGTCCTTTTGGAAAAATTAAGTTTAGTCTCATTCTCCATTAAATAAACAAGTTCATTGAAAGTATGTCTGTAGAGTGGTGTCATTGGGCAGTTAAACCAGTCTGTTCACCTGAAAAACTGGAAATAAAGAGTTCATGTGTGGCCGATGATAAGCACACTCTCATTAAACTAACGTGTCCTGTCCCGGACACAGACTTTATGATCCAGGATACTCATACAAAGACAGCCAGCTCTCCTCTGGCTGTGGTCACTCTATCATTGACCAGATATCTATATATATAAAATATAAACTCACCTTTCCCGCTAGCTGCTTCGACGACATCTTGAAAGCACGACAAAGACAACAAAACCTGCAGAGATGAAAATAAAACGATGTGCACGAGAGACGTTTGCATCTTGACTGGCCTTATTTCCCTCACAGCCACGGCTAGAAGCTAACAGCAGATCCTGTTCTTGAACCAGAGACCCGGAAGTTCAACCGTTACATTTCACAGTAAAAGTCTGCCCATTAAAGTTGTGAGTGTGGGGGGCGTGTGTGCGCGTGTGTGTGTGAATGGCCTTCTCCTCCGCCTCCTATTGGTCAAGCAGTGACTTATTTTACATGTTCACATGACGTCACATCCACACAACCGCGTGCTCCTGCCTGCGGCTTCAAACTGGTCAAGTTAGACAACGAAATATCATCTAAAGACCGGAAATCAGTGTGAAAACAAAAGTTTAATAGTCGTGACACATATAAAAAAATACATATATTTAGTGATATAACGTATCAGATCTCACCCAAATACATTATAACTTATATTTCTAACATTTTCTATCAATATGTTCAATACATAAAACAAATAACTACTGGTATGATTCATGATTATTTTATTGTGAAAATATTGATAGAAAGTAGTTTACATTGCTGCTAACTTAATGCGAGATTAAGCCGCAACCGCTTCATAGCTAGTACCGTGCCGTTAACAGTTCAACGGGCTGTCCTTTTAAAAGGTAAAAAACATATAATTTAGTTTTGTGGTTAACGTCTGAACCAGTTTGATTTATCTCTTAATTTAAGTTGACGTTATCGTTCTGCTTTGACAGGAACAAACGGCTAGCGTTAGTCAGTTGGTTTATCTTGTTCAGCCACCATGCTAACATTAGCTAAAATAGCAATCTTGCTAACGCAGGTTAGCAAACCAACTAGCAACAGCTACATTAGACTTAAATGTCATTTTAAAATTTAGCTCCAGATACTTTTCTTTTTTCCATTGAATCCATGTCAGTTAATTCTGATCATCATTAAGTCTTCAATATAACTTTCAGCTGATCGGTAGCAGTCTGCTAGCTCAATGCTACAATGATTATTGTAACGTTAGCTCTGGTTGCCTCACTCATGCTGTGCCCAGTAGACTTCAACAAGTACCGTCGATCACATGTGCTCCCTTTCTGTAGAGCTGTGCATCCTTTCATGTATACTGTATAGATAACGCATTCATTCCACATTATTTGTAGATTGGATTTATGTAAAAAGGAATGGGAATATCACAATAATTAAGCTGTTTTTTCATTCACGAACAGAACACTATGAATCAAGAAAAACTTGCCAAACTTCAGGCACAAGTGCGGATAGGTGGAAAGGTACAGTATATTTTACATATATATATATATATATCTTTTTTTGGACTTGCAGTACTTTTAAATAATCTTGTCCTCTGTTGACAAATGCCCAGTATTTAAACCTGAATCTGGGCTTTCAGATTTGTACTTTTGTCGACCCAGTTGTTCATTTTAAGGAGTGTGATGGCATTCAGCACCTGCCAGGGTTTTCCTCCTGACCTCAGCATTCCCTTTATCGGGCAGAGAATCACTCTCTCCCCCCCCCCCCAATCCATCTGTGGGCTCTGTGGCTTTGTACGAATGCATTGAGGTCTCAAGCCAGCCACCAGGTGGCGCTATTTGTTATTCTAGCTGTGACACAGGCCTTGTGACCTTTTCCAGATCACAATACATTGACATTCTCAAATACAAAGTACATTTACTTTGTTTTTTTAAGTTTAAGTAACAATAAGATCTCATACACGTTTGTTTCCTTTTACTCACAAATAGTTTATTTTAGATCCTGGTTCACAATGTTACTTGAGTAGTAAAATCTCATGTGTTAACCATGTGTTGCGTAAAAGCAACATTTATTAAAAGTTCAATTGAAAATATTAATAATTAAGTGTCTAAACAAACTTGAGATGCCCTTTCCATCTGCTGAAAATGACCTTACAGTTCCCAAGTCCCATTAACTTTTAGAGTCTTATTTCTAATCATGTAGCGGTGATAATTTAGACTTTTTGTACTTTAACAAGGAGGTGTTGTTGAGACTTTTTGGGGAATCGGTTCTCTTTTTTTGTGGACCGTATTTAGCTTACTAGTGCATAAGAGCACCAATGTCAGATCCAAGTAGTGCTTCCTTCAAGTCCTTTCAATGTATCGACATTATTAGTAAGAAGACAACTGTGTGACATTTGTACACATTTCATAAAAACACTGTTTTGGTAAAAAATACACCGCTTCAGTAAAAGCTTGTTCCCGGCTTTACAAGCTAGTGATTCAGGTCTTGTGTTTAAAACGCCATCGCTGTTATCTAGAAATGAGTAAATAATGTGTCAACGATGGAATGGAAAAGTGTTCCAAATGTACATTTGAGAAAGTATGAGGTGACCCAGTGGTGTTGAACTGTATTTGACTTTTCAGTTAGCTATCTAATCCCACCTGTTCTTTCCTCAGGGAACGGCCCGCAGGAAGAAAAAGGTTGTTCACAAAACGGCAACAGCTGACGACAAAAAACTCCAGGGCTCGCTGAAGAAACTGGCAGTGAACAACATTGCAGGGATAGAAGAGGTGAGCTATCAAAGGAAAAGCAATGTCAGCGTTTTATAGCTGCAGTGTTTTGACTTTTTTTTTTTTTTTTTTGTCTGATATGGAAAGATGAAAGACGAGGAGAGCCTTACCGTCATGTCGTCCTGTTTATTTTTAGAGTGCTTTTATCCAACTCACTCCCACAAAGTGATTCAGATGAATCAAAGCACGAAAAAACAGATGCAACTCGAGGATAAGACGCTAACCTGATGCTCACAATTCATTCAGTCATGCTGCAGCTCAATGTACCATTTGGATTTTACAGTAAATTATTAAAAAG
The DNA here is from genome assembly GCF_004355925.1 of Anarrhichthys ocellatus. Lineage (NCBI taxonomy): Eukaryota > Metazoa > Chordata > Actinopteri > Perciformes > Anarhichadidae > Anarrhichthys > Anarrhichthys ocellatus. The sequence goes on along the minus strand of NW_022280062.1, from coordinate 4,856,234 downwards.
ATAACTCATTTAAGACACTTCGTACCTTTTTGATTCTTCTGGGTTTATTTCAGGGTCTAAGGATAGAGTAGATGGTTATTTGGGGATGATGTCAGATTTTATTGGCTCCGAGTCCTGACTGCGTGGTTTCTGCTTCCTCAGGTGAATATGATTAAGGACGACGGGACGGTGATCCACTTCAACAACCCCAAAGTGCAGGCGTCTCTGTCCGCCAACACCTTCGCCATCACGGGCCACGCCGAGACCAAGCAGCTGACGGAGATGCTGCCTGGCATCCTGAGCCAGCTGGGAGCCGACAGCCTCAGCAGCCTGCGCAAGCTGGCCGAGCAGTTCCCCCGGCAATGTGAGCAACACTTTTAAACACTCGGTCACAATGTCGGGGTCATCATGATGACTTTAAGACTTTAGTTTACTGAAGCGGAGTTGTGTGACGGCCATGTTTATCTCGAATCATTGGAGACCGAGCAGAGCTTAGATCTGTAAATGTGATCTAGAGAAACCAGTAAGAGCAGCGATGAATGCTGAAGAGAACAAAGACTGTGAGGAGAAGGCAAAGAGTGCAAGAAGAAGAAGAAGAAGAGTTTTTGGGCCGTCTTTATTAATTAAAGTGCAGATATCAGCACACGGTTTGAGCATCTAGATGATTCAGTTTAAAGCAGCTTACCTTTCTGTTTGCATGTAAATTCAAACCATTACAGCGGCCGGGTTTCCTCAGAGAATTTTAGCAGAACACAACAATTTTATAATAATAATTTGGCGTTAACACTCGTACATGCACACTTGTTACTTAAATCTGTAGTAATTATAACAGCAGATACTTTTTTTTCCAATAATCACTTGTTTTTTGTCTTTTTATATATTTTGCAGCAATGGACATGAAAGCAGTAAAGGAGGAAATTGCAGAAGAAGAGGATGACGACGTACCAGGTATAGATGCTTATTGTTTTAATTAACTGAGAGACGTTAAAGTCAAAATGACGCACTACATCTGTTTTGGGTCGTGTCACCATTTTTGTCATCCAAGACAATATGGACATAAACTTAGTTTGTGTCCTTGTGTTCATATGGGTTATATTGCTGCTACAGAATGTTAACAATGAAGGATTAAATCTCTCACTCCCCCTTTAGTTAAACAATTCTGATGCACTTGTTCTTTTCTGTCTTCCAGATCTTGTGGAGAACTTCGATGAAGCCTCAAAGGATGAAGCGAACTGATGAAAGCTTTTTCTCATCCATCAACCGTTTTATTTTTTACCTCTCATGGACTCACAGAGGGCATTTCCTCTTGTGGAGAAACGGTTGTTGAAGGTGCGATGCATCATCTCCGGAGACGTGAACCACTGCGGTTTAGCCTGCCACAACAACAACAACAACAACAACAACAACAACAACATGCAGATACAGTAGGTTTTGATTTCAGTAGGCTGTGATATTGTGGACGCGCTGAGAAACGAGGATCCGCACGACTCTCGGCGCCCGAATGACTCCAACTACTTTAGAAATAGGATTTCCACACGATCCAACGTGGCTAGTATTTAAGAGATTGTTTATTAAATTACAGTTAAAGTGATTCACTTTACATTATAGCGGTGATTTATGAATTTAATAAAAGTTTTTTGGGCTATTGATGCATCTCGTTATTACTTGACTTCTGAGATTGGTGTTGGCCGGGCTGGTCGGCTTAATGCCAGATGACAGGGCAACGAGACGAGTCAGCAGTATTACAGTATTGCATCGCCCGACATGTCTGCTTTGATGAGCATATATATATATATCTATCTATCTATCTATCTATCTATCTATCTATCTATCTATCTATCTATCTATCTATCTATCTATCTATCTATCTATCTATC
>NW_022280062.1:4847839-4854368 GCF_004355925.1 Anarrhichthys ocellatus | reverse complement strand
ATCTATCTATCTATCTATCTATCTATCTATCTATCTATCTATCTATCGATATAGATATAGATATAGATATAGCTTGGCCTATAAAAAGACCTCTCTTCTTTTTACACTTCCTTGAATCAATAGCTGTTGCGTAACAATATTATGGGTTGTAAATAAAAAGATTGTAAAACTACACTTTTATCAAAACTACTTCAATTTTGTATCGGTTTGATACATTTGCTCAATGGTCGTGTTGCTACAACTAACAAGGAGACTCAATCAACAGTGGTAGAAGTATTCAGTTAAGGTGGAATAATATACTATATGTAAATATAAAGAGTCAAAGGTTGACTTTAAAAGTACAGTATTTTCAGCAGAAATGTACTTATCCAAAGTTTACAAATTAAGAAGTACTTTTTCACCAGCGTAATGCCTCCTACAAGTATTATAATTTAATTTTGTTATTACTGAACTAACAAGTAAGCAGCGTTTTTAGGCATCTGTCCAAAAGGGGGCTTATTTAACTACTATATTTTATTATTATACTTATACTGTTGGGTAGTTGCAACCTTCAATGTGTTGATCAATCCTCTGACTCATTAAATCTTAATCTGCAACGCAACTGTCAACAGCTGTCAAATAAACATAGTGGGGTTAAAAAGTATAACATCTCCTCCTGACATGTAAAGGAGTACACGTGGGAAGTAAAGTGGAAACACTAGAGTTAAGTAGAGCGCATCAGAAATAAAGTCCAGACTTTTCTTACAAAGGAGATGGATAACTTTCTGTTTTAGTGTATTTGATCTTTGATTTAATTATTCGTTGTGTGACAGAAAATTTATTTCATTACGTTAGGTGTAAGTTTTTTTTGTTGCTATTTTGTAAAATAATTCTGAATCAATAACGACACTATAATAATTAGAGGATGTAAATAAGGAGGGGTTAAACATCAACTCTGTCACATCCCGTTTCATTGATCCCCTCTGACGCTCCTCTGCTGCATCGTACTGATCAATGAACTGCTGCTATCGGGCTCTGCTCAGCGGGAGAGGTCCTACAAGGTTACCGGGCCATTTTGGCTCTAGTGTGTCTTGCCGTGGTGGTGGAGGAGGAGTGGCGCGTAGCTGCGGACCCGCGGACCCGCCCCGGGGCTCACCACCTCCAGCCCGGTTTGAGCTAAAATGTCCTTGCTTCTGCTGCTGCTGCGGCGGCTGGACCACACTGTACAGGAGCTGGATGGAGCTCAACCTCTGTAGAGATGCGTCAAGTTTCACAGTGACAGCGAGGTCAGGACCGGAAACTGTGTGTTGTCGCCTTTAAAATAAGAGCTCAGAAAAAGGCACTTTTTGTTTTAAGAATTTTGAGATTAAGGGTGTAAAACTAAAGGACAGGAGAATAAGTTTTTTGTTGAGATGATTAGATATGTATTCAAAATAAAGCCTTTATATGCTGGTGATTGAATGATTGCAATGACTACTATACTTTAGTTTCATGCTAATTTACTTCAGAACATGTTAGAGGGAGATATTGTAGGTAGTTTATAGCGCGTACACATTGATGCATCAGTAACGAAAATACAATAATTAAACAAATATAACACCGAGGGGCCAATCTGCTGCAGAATTTGTGTTTTTACTTATGCTTGATGTGGATTTTTCTAATAATACTTTTGTATACTTCTCCAGACATGTTTTAAGATGCATAAAAAGTACTCTGATCATAAAGATATTTTTTTCTGATATGTTTTCCATAAAATTGTAGTATATACACTATGTCTCCTTTACTGGTTAGTGCAGGAGACTCAGCAACTCCATGCTTGTGTGCATATACTGTGTATATATATATATATATATATATATACAAAAAATATAAGGATCATAGATATATATATATATATATATAGTACAATGTGTGTGTATATTTTGTATTTGCACCTCAGGGCTTTTACTTTGACATAGTTAGTTTACATTGAAGTATTACTTTTACTGAAGTAAAATACCCGAATACGTCTTCCAACACTGTTCAATGCTTAGTGTAGCCACACATTTACAGGTAGGAATATTATTTTGAAATATATAACCGGAAGCAGTGTATCCACATTTTGGTTGTCTTGTCGGTTCTCCTTCTATTCTTCCCAATATTAACCCTTGTGGGAGGGATCCTCGAGTGTTGTCGCAACAACTACGGCAGACTACAGGCTGTACTTTCCGACCTGTGCCGTTTGAGTTAAGGCAGCGGAGGTTCCACACGAGGATACTCCAAAATAGCCTTCCAAAAGGGGATTAAGTATGACGGATACTGACAGAGGGGCTCCGCGGGACTGTACGTAAAGATGAGGATTCATCCGGTGAGTGACTGAATCTGTTTTCATGACATTTCACACGTCTGTTGTTGCTCTTAACGTTACAAACCCGCCATTGCAACCAACGGCAAGTGTTAGCTACATGAACTAAGCCCAAGTCAGTGCGGCATGTTTTTTTTTCTTCTACGGTCTGTTTAGCTAGCGTAACGAAGCGGTGAGGAGCACCGAGAAAGGTGGCGTTATTACGGTAACACTATTTTACGTTCAATTACACAACACGTTAACGCGGCTTCAACGAGCTAATAAAGATTCACTATAAACGCCAGCAGTGCGGCGGAAGGTAACGTACTCACAGTGACTGTGAGCAATGCGCTCGCGCTAACCGGAGGAGGAACGCTTTTCAAATAACCGTCAAAAAGTGGCCGTTAGCCACTAAAGCCCACCGAGTCAGCGGCGGTGTGAGTGGCCGTCAGAGCAGCACGTCGCTAACCGTCACTCTGCGCACGACTACCCGCCGAACCGTTGGAGCCATTTCTAGCTGCTCGATACATCCCAGCTGCCATACATACAGTGGTGTTATTTACTCTCTACATTTTTTTTTTTTTTTACCATTTTGTTCCACCGGCTTAGTGATGACTGTTTTGGAAACTTAATTTGTGGCCTTTTCGGTGTGGACGTTAAATTCAGCTAGCAGCCCCAGCTAATACAACTAACTCTAATGTTACAAACTAAACCGGTGATTTTATAGCTGTTCAGAAATAACCTTCCACGTTTAATAACACAAAGTAGTCCCCCCTCCATGGGTGTACCTACCTGTGAATAATATCACCCATCTTGAGGCTGTGTTTGGCCTGTAGGCAGCAGCCACAGTGCCAATTTATGGTTGCATAATTGAAGCTAATGGTCATCTATCTTAGCTCTTGAGAGTTGGTTTGGTGGTCCCATCATTTTTTTTTTTTTTTTTTTTTTTAATTTTTTTTTTTTTTGCATCTACCTCATCATTGTGTGTCATTGGCCTCTCTTAGTGGAGCTCTGGAGGTGGATTCATGAAGACCAGATGGGCCCACACCCCAGTGCCACCTTGAATAGTAATCACCAGCGAGGAATTTATAAAAAAAAAAAAAAAAAAAAAAAAATGAATTTGTCTTCTCTGAAGAGAAAGCCAGATCGGATGATATTTAAGCATCTGGAAAGGCTAAGACGACACCCATCATTTTCTTGGCATCCAAGCTGGGTGTAAAACACACACGCACATGACATTTAATATATATATTTTCTTAAATCTTTATCTCACTACACCCTCAATCAGTGATCAAACTCAGGGGGTTGAGTGAGTGGACTGATCCAACAGGCTCCCCGTGTAGAGACCTCCTTGATGTAGGTTACTGTACGCTTTCACAAAGTATTACAAGTCTCTTCTCGATGGCAGCCCAACAGCCGGTTTCCTCTTGTGGTTGTTAAATGTAGATCAAAACATAAGGGAGAGAAGAAGATAATAGCGTTTGACACTTGCTGTGAAGCAGAGCGGCTCTTTGTAACAGGAGGACAGCTACTCTTTATTTTTACCTCCTTCAAATCTCTACAGAGTTGCCGTTTCAACCTGTCTTGTCAAAGGATTCTTCTTTTTTTTAATTATTGAGGAGAGAGTGACCTTTTTGGAGGGGTGCAAACCTGTGGCATGTTTTTCTTTAAATGCGTTTTCCTGTAATTTCTTAGATCCGTAGCAGCACTTTGGTGAATGGAATAACACACAACCTTACAGGAGGAGTTAGGACAACTCCCAGTGTGTTCCCAGTCTGGGCTTCAAGCATTGCATAATAATGTGTCACTCAGTCATGTGATCACGTTGTTAAAAAGTGATGTCAGCCCATTCTTAAAGAGAGGAAGTGATCATTTGAGGTTTCCTGTGTTCACCCCGAGTAGACGGCGTCTGTGTGCGGTATGGATCTAAAAAAAACAATGTTTATTCCGATGTGAGCTCGCTGTCCTGGGAAGTTTGCAGCACCAGAAAAAAAAAAAGAAAAGTATAAGAAGTCTGTTTTCTTGGAGAAGTATTTACAGAGATGTATCACAAGCTGGGGGCCAATAAGAATATAACTGATGTATGATTTTAGAACTTATAATTGAAACAATTCTCAGCAAAATGATATGACCATGTGCTTCTAATATTGCCACAAAAAGTCTACGCTTCCCTCTCAAATGCTGTCTGAAGGACACCCGAGTGTTGTAAAATAAGGGGCTCATTGATGTCCCACATAAAGGGCTGCAGAGTCCTAACACCTGGAAATGAGTCGGCATTTCTGCACCCTCATCTCGAAGTCGATGCATTCTTTTGAATGAGTTTTCACTCTGTGGATAGAAGTTTTTAATGTTTTGTTCTGCGATATAAAATATGTCGGTACACCTTGTGAATTTGAAGCTTTTACGCGTCTTTAAAATAAAGGAGGTTGCTAACAAAAGGCTAAATGAGACTACAAAATGTCATCCTGCTGACTAGTCGGCCTTTACAGCCTCGCTGTGTTTACAAAGTGTGTTTGTAGCCTAGCGTTAGCCTTTTACAATAACAATCCGGTTGGCTTTCTGTCAAGAGGACCAGTTGAGTTCTAACTAAGGGATGGCCTACGAGAACACGTCATCCCTGCTGCTCTCTACACCACGATGCAGTAAATTTAAACAGTAGGCCTCCAAAGGTAACGTGTCAGGGCTGCATCACACCCTTCATCAAGGATTAATGCACCGCCTGTCATGATTAATCCCTTAGAAAGCCTCCTCATCACTCATTGTAGCACAATAAATAAACTTATGAGATGTATTTGCCCATGATACTAATTACCAGTATGTTGACAGATTAGTATCTGTGACATAACAATAAATGGTGCACTTAAATGCTGTTTTGCTATGATTATTATTATTATTTTTAAGGATTTTACACCGTCTTCTTGCTGTGACCTATCAAAATGTATGCTGTGAAAAAATTCTACCTCTATAAAAGAACATTTATGTACTGACAATGCTAATCCTCTTACAGGAAGTGGATCTCCAAAAATAACGATTGGCAACCAAAGGAAACGAGGAACCACAAAAAAAAATTTCTTGAAAGGAAACAACCTAAAATATGAAAGTATTATTCAAATAATCCAAAATGTAGTAACTTTCTACATTACATAACTAAAACGTCAATGCTTATTTGTAAGGGAATTCCACCTGATGTGTGAGGAAGTGAACGCAGGAAACGAGGAAACAGCAGCAGGAAACCTGAGTCTTGTTCCGACAGCGAGGACTTAATGAACCGCTGTAACGTTCTATTTTGTCCGAGCTTTCTCGCTGTTTATGCTCTTGTCTTATTTCATTTGGCCGCCGTGCCGGGATGTCCAGTCAGGCGTGGTTCATCGTGTTAGTAGTCCGTTAGGCCGTTTCATTATTAGCATGTCTGGCTCACACTGGAGGCTGCAGCACAGCTGTACTGGAAGAGGACCGACTGCAGCTCGCTTGTTTTGAAAATAGAGGAGAGACCCCGGCCCTGTTGTCAGTAAACGTTACGTGTGTTATATACGATTACACCGTTCTACAAAACACCCTTATTTATGTCCAGCGCCTTTTCAGATATGACTTTACTGTCATTATTTTGACACATGCTGCTCTCGTGTAAGGACGTTTCTCTATTTGATACCATTTTAAATCTAAAATCTTTCAGTTCTTTGACTGTTGGTCGGACAGAAGTAGTTTGATGTCCCCTTGGACTCTGGGACGCCACCAGCAACGCTAAAGATATTAAACCATTTTACTGCAGCGTCACAGTTATGGGCTTTATGGACATTAGTTTGTCGTTGGTTTAGTCTTTAGAATAGTTTATAGGTCAATTATAATAACCGTAAGGTGAGCTCGATATTCCTGCTTTACTTGAGGCCACACCACGTGTAATAGTTTTTGATGAGTCATCAGTTGAGTAGTTGGAGCATTATATTAATATCATGTCGCTGCAGGACCAATTTCCATTTAGTCTTTCAGACTCTGTGACTGACGCGCTCTCTCATGCACATATATCTCCTTTAAAGCATCTTCCCAAATTTACATGTCTAAAAATACAACTCCTTTACGCACTTTGACTAAAGATGCATTATTCAATGCCGCCTCTGCAGAGTAATTAAATCTTAATCAGGGACGGGCTCCTGTCCTCATGGAGGCGTGTGTGTGTGTGTGTGTGTGTGTGTGTGTGTGTGTGTGTGTGTGTGTGTGTGTGTGCTAGCA
>NW_022280062.1:4844645-4847739 GCF_004355925.1 Anarrhichthys ocellatus | reverse complement strand
ATGTGTGTGTGTGTGTGTGTGTGTGTGTGTGTGTGTGTGTGTTTGTGTGTGTGTTTTACTGTCCCACAGTCCACTGGAGCATTTCAGGCTCTTATGATGCGGGACGATTTCAGAAGTCTTTCATTCAGTGTAGACTTCCCTGCTGAAGTAAGAGGTGCTGAGTATCAGTAACAGTCAATTTACAAGGTTTTCTTTAAATTTTCTTTGAATTGTTTTTATTTATTACCAAAAACCGTACCGACCGGAGTGAGTTGAACTGCACAGATTAGAAAAATATTAATAATAATCTTCCAATCTGAAGTAAGATTGTCATTGAAATCTTTCCTCACAGGTGTAGACGGGTTTCATTCATTGAATGTAGGTGAAATCACTGTATCGTGCAGTAGAGTAGATGAACTGATCATATGAAATATTTATTAAAATGTCAGTTTGTATTTGACCGGTGACGTCATTATTGTGCCTAATCTGAGTCATCATGCTCCATCTGGACTGAGCTTGCTTAAAGGTTTGTAACATGCTCGAATTAAAGCACCGTCGCTTTGTTTCATTCACTAATGGATTATTTATTTTGTCAATATTCTTAATTTAAAGTAGCCTTTTTGTCGTCTGTGCAATTAGTTTTTTGGGGGTTTATTTGGCTCTGATCACAGTGTTTCCTTCAGCCTCATTCCCTAGTGTGGCAGGAATGGTTTGACCCGCGGTACTCGTCACACGTGTAGCCTCCTGTCCTGTGCCTTCACTGTTTTCTGCTGACACCATGTCAACGCGTGCACCTTAAACAAAGCGGAAAATGTGTCGACTCGGCTCCTTTCTCCGAAGCCTTCGCTCTGCGGAATATCTGGTCTCTAGTGTAATCCCTGGTCGCTCTTGTCCTTATGAGAATGACCCTGAAATTCAGCCGGGCTGTGACTCATTTGCAGCCCTACACACACACACGCATCCTCTTTCCAAGGTCTTCTTATCAGCAAGGACAGATTGGGCAGGTTATCTGAACAATGATTCAGGCTTCAGCTGTTTTACATTGATGACTGATTGCCTTGTCGAGCGTGGATGGGTAACGGCTCACTATGTATGATAATGTGCAGTACATACAAGTAGCTCGATGTACTGTATGATTTTAAAAAAAAAAAAAAAAAAAAAAAAAAACACATTGATTCGCCCCCCCCCCCACCTTGATGCACATGATGCTCATGTCATTAGCGCATGTCATCCTGCAGTCAAGTTTAAAGTGGCCTTTAGCTAATGAAAAAGCAAACAAAACTAAACAAACATAGCACACAGTTTGTACATTTCAATAGGCAAGCTTATGACAAAGCAACAGAAAAGACCAAGGCTTTTAGTACTGCACTGTGAAGGAATAGTTTGATGTTTTGGGAAATATGCCTATTCACTTTCTTGTTGAGAGATGACAGAGTTGCATGGTATTTTTATTTTCCTAAACTGCCAGGCCTAACCTGGGACTTCAGGTTTTACCCAATAAAATTCCGATGTTTAATATGAACACTTTTAACTCGCAGGAAGTGAAATATTTAGCACAGAGCAAGCCCTTAGCAGGCTTTACGTCTCTATGATTTAAAGTTAATATGCTGTAACCATACTCGCTCATTGTGCCGCCCTGTATTGTAACTAGCCGCGTGCTTTGCCACACCGATGTGGAAGCAGCTCTGTCACTGATCTCTGTTTCCCTTCATGTCTCAGGTGTGGGCGCTGGGCGCTGGCCAGACTGGGTGACGTGAGAACTGAGAGGGAGACCTGTTGAGAAACAACACCTGGGACTGCTGGGGGGGACCTCTGTGCAGGCGAGTCTGACGGAGACGGGAACATTATTTCATGTAATGTAAAAGGAACAAAATATAGACAATTTATGTTTTAGCATAATTCTATCATTCAAACTAAGATGCGTATTATACAGGCTGGATCTTAATGTCTACAAAATGATATCCTTTTTCCTTTTCCTAACCAGAATTAGATTAGTTTGTACCCTGCATGTCAGCTTGTCCCGATATTCCAGGTCATATCATTTACTCCATATTGTTCCTCATCAATCTATCTCTGTGGCCCAGATAACAAAAGAGAGCAGTGACGTGGGAGGGAAATGAGAAGTGAGAACGAGCAGTAGTCAGAGGGGATGTTTCCACTTAAATCATATTAAAGTGAGATATGAAAAAGGAGATATGATACAGGCCGTAGGGGGCATCTGCAGACAGTATGGAGATGTGAACGGATTAGTTTTTAATAACGCATCTTTGTGTGACTAGGTTCACGCGGCCGTCGGCAGGGTGGAGCTTCCTGACCCATGGAGAATTACTTCCAGGCCGAGGCCTTTAACCTGGATAAGGTGCTGGACGAGTTTGAGCAGACCGAAGGTGAGACGATCTTTAAAAAATAAATAAAATTGATGTGGAGACGAACAATGAGTCACTGTGCTTGAGAAACGACAAATGGGACAAGGTGTATCTGTGGGGTTGAATTTTCACCGAAGTTGTGGTCAGGTTATGTAAGCCATGTCACGGTTGCTGACGATCGGCCACCACCCGATGAGTGTGAGTAACATCTACAGTTGGTGTTTGAGGGTGTGCAGAGAGGGAATAGGACTAATTGTTTTATCAATTTCCCTTTGGGCTTGTGTGAAACTGTGTAATTGATGCAAGACAATAGCCTCTTTTTTTTCTTCTTCACACTTAATGCTCACAATAAGTAAATAAATTGTGTTAGGGCCTATTTTAAAAAGTGCTTTCATAGAGTTTATTTATGGTTATCGTAAAGTAAACGCACTAAGCTGTGTATCTGCAGACTCGCAGCTTTTTTTTCCTTCTGGATTTATGGCTGATGATGACCCCAGAAAAATCCCAGTCTTCCACACGCAGCATATTTTTGATGGCTCTGTGAGCTCAGTGTGTGTTTTGGCTGTGAGTGATTATCTGTGTGTCCTCTGCCAGAGATCTAGCTTGGCAGATTAACTCTGTGTGAGTGAATGAACCTGCTTCAGCACATACTAGAACAGCTTAGCATAAATTCCAGCGGAGGGAGGAGAGCGCCATACAGTAGCTGACATCACCTGGTGAGAAGGTCCTTTTTGAATATATATATATAT
>NW_022280062.1:4817349-4834645 GCF_004355925.1 Anarrhichthys ocellatus | reverse complement strand
TATATGTATATGTATGTATATATGTATATATGTATATATATGTATATGTATATATGTATGTGTATATGTATATGTATGTATATGTATATGTATATATATATATATGTGTATATGTATGTATATGCATGTATGTATATATATATATATATATATATGTATATGTATATATATGTATGTATGTATATATATGTATATGTATGTATATGTATGTATATATATATGTATATATGTATATATATACTCCAATTGTCTGCCGAAGAAAGAAGTCTTTGTCTTAACAGATAACAGTGTTTTCTGTCTCTGTCAGCTCAATCGTGGGAGACGCCGGCCACTGGAAGCAACCAAAGTCCGAACCCAAACAACCCAGCGGAGTACTGCTCCACCATCCCCCCCTTGCAGCAGGCCCAGGCCTCTGGGGTGCTCAGCTCCCCTCCTCCCACCGTCATGGTGCCTGTGGGAGTCCTGAAACAGGCTGGCAACGAGGGTACAACCTTTACCGAGAATAAAAATGCTCTTAGCGATTTATTTTTTACGGTGTCATTCTGTCCTCTTTTGCTTACGTACATTTTTATTTACATAACCTTTTGTGGTGTTTCACTGTGGTTCTCTCACCTTTTTAGGGACCCTGACACGGGAGCAGAGGAGGGTGTGGTTTGCTGATGGGGTGCTACCTAACGGAGACACAGCAGAGTCCCCCAAACTCCCAACCTCCAGCTCAGCCCCCTCACAGTCGCTGGCTATCTCCACGTATTCAAACAAATCCTCCACTTCTGAATCCTCAGAGGTAGGCTCGGCACGAAAGAACATTCACCCACAGCTAATGCTATTAGGAGAGCTTGTTACGGTCGTATTAGCTACTCTGAAGCCACAAAGAACTCCTTTCTGTGGGATTCTTGGTGGTTTGCTGGCTAAGTCACAGACTGCAGGGAGTTTAAAGGAAACATTCCTTGCTTGCTTAATCAGAATTAGAAAACCCAGTAGACCGAAACGCTTAAAGGAAATACGTCCACGTTTGTCCCACAACAAATAACAGAGCAGCGAGTTGAATCTGGTGGTTTCAGTGGCCGTGCTGCTTGTACACTCATTGGACTTGAATGCCACCACTCAGGATGATTCATGGCCTGTTGAACAGAATCATTGTTGAAGCTTTTAAATGGCTTCATCTCCGACGGCCAGATGATGCAATGCAAACACAATTTGGGTATAAAATCAGACTTTCACATACTGGCATGAACTCAGGAACGCATGGATTTGATTTTACTGCCAAAGCTTTCGCTCACAGTGAAGTGCCTTCTATACTAATAACAGTGGCATAGTGGGGAGTCATTGATACACAGGGGCTCCTACTGTGCTTTTTTTAAACAGTTTTCATGGTTTAGCAACTTATAATGTACCAAACAAAAGGGACTTCGGGAGTTTTCACAAGCCAAAATGTAGTCTGAATTTACTCTAACTCGGGTGTGGCTCATTTGGGAAGTCCACAAAAAAATAGTGACAGTGAAAACAGTTGTATGACGTCTTTTGTGGCTCCGGAAGAGCTTCTTAAATCTGAGAAATGTGACATCAAGTGTTCTCATTTAGGTCTTGGAGCCGACACATTTCTAACAGAACGCTTGCAGTACAAACCGGTTTCTTGGAGTATGAAAGAAGCTCATCAGACATAGAGGGTCTAACAAAACATGCTATCGATTTGTATCCAACCTTTCACTTGTACTAGGAACTAAAAGTCAGGATGGATTTGGCCTCTGCTGTATTTATCTTGACCTTTTTGTTCAGCTTAACTGTATTTTAACCATAAGCGATATGGCACCTACATTTATTTCACAGCCATGAAAACCCTCTCACTGTATGTTATGACCTACATCTCACCCTCCACCCCCAGGCAGCCCACACCCCTGTTGCCCTGGTGGGCAGCCCCGTGGGCAGCTCCGTCAGTCTGATCCCGGAGGACGGGCTCCCTCCCATCCTCATCTCCACCGGCGTCAAAGGAGGTACGGGAGGCCACATCACAGGTGCTTGCCCTCATCCTCACCATTCTGCTGCCTCCTCATTGTCAGCTGCTGTGTTTGTGCTTGTTAAGTGTGTTTTACATGTGCTCTGCATCACTGCTCGTGTTTCCACCACTCATTGCCAACGGGGTGTGGGGGGGTTTGTTCATGGGAAAGCAGTAATGATGTTATAATTTGGAGGGTCTCCGTCATCTAGGTCTGATCATCATTTCCTTCTCTTACCTCACATGGGACTCCTTTATCATCCTCACTCCGACATCTCCGCTCCGCTCTCATCCTCGAGTTCTTCCTGTCGGTTTATCTAACTTTTACCTCGGCTCCTCCCTCCACCCTCCTCTCCTTCTTGTGCTCCACCCCACCGGCAGACTATGCAGTGGAGGAGAGGCCGTCGGAGATCGTCCTCATGCAGCAGCTGGAGGAGGGAAGTCCGGACCCCCTGGTCTTCGTGCTCAACGCTAACCTGCTCGCCATGGTCAAGCTAGTCAACTGTGAGTATTTTGATAATGCCGGTCAAAATGTAAGGAGCAGAGTGTCAACTTCCCTTTTACAATTTCAATTTCATGATGGTCTAAGGAAAAGTGAATATAAACATTTTACTGTATACATTTGAATGTTTGCCTTATTAAGCTTTTGTCTGTGAATTACTGAGTAAAAAGTTTTCTGAGTAATTTGTTCATTTATTAGTGAATTCTGCTGCCTATTGAATAATCTGCTCTGCAACAGTGGTGAAGGATATAATTACACAACGTTAAGTTGGCGCTCTTAATTCCCTATTAGCTCTCATGCTGTATGTAAAGTGCTTTGCTGGGTATTCATTTATTCATCCATGTACTTAAGCAGGTATGAAAAATTTAACATATAAGCTTTTTGAGCATTCCAAGAGGGAAGAACACTTCTTTAAAGACGGACCGGACATGCAATGTAATGCTCTTTGTTCAAGCAGGATAATTCTTATGTGACAGACTAGTGTTCTGTTTTTTTCGACTTACAGATGTAAACAGGAAGTGTTGGTACGTGACGACGAAGGGCATGCATGCCGTCGGACAGGCAGAGGTGGTCATTCTGCTCCAGTGTCTGCCTGACGAGAAGACCATCCCGAAAGACGTCTTCACCCACTTTGTTCAACTCTACCAGGAGGCCCTCAGCGGTAAGAACTCAACCAACAGCTCCACCGGGAGGCTCGCTGTGAAATCCGTCCACCTCCACCGTACGATAGCGGCTCATTAGTAGTTCTGTCAACAGGTGAGTCTACCTGTCAGGTGTTGCCCAGTGTAAAAAGAGCTAACCCCAAAGTAATGTAGAATAATGGGGAAAATGCTCATGCTCTACTTTTTTGTTCCGTAGAGACGGCGTCTTGTCGTCCTCTATTTGGAAACAAGGTTACTGTCCACTGCTGCTGAATTGAGTCTGTGCCTTTTTCATGAAAAATGGTGCAGACATTAGCATCCTGCTGTCAGGTCGCCTCCCCCCAGGCTTGACACCTCACCAACGCTTATCGTGCGTTTTTAAGCTCCGTATGCTGCGGAGCAAAATCGGCTAATATCGTGTGACTTTGATGGCTCGCTCCCCTCAGGCTGTTTCCTTTTTTCATAATCGCACTGGGGTAGTTTCAGGCTGGAGGAAGGGAGCCTTATTGTGTGAGTCATTTCTGATTTAACTCGCGGTCTGTCAGGTCTCGGGAAGAATCGCTGGCTTTAGCAAGTCCCAGCCACTGAGCTTTGTCATGACACCATTGCGTTACGTGGCCTCTAAAGCAAGCGATTCCTCCTGCAGATAAGTAGTAACATGAAGCCCTTCTGGTAATATGAGGCTGCAGGGCGAGCAGGCAAGACACCTTTTTAATCATTGATGTAGAACTTGAATCAGACTAAGCAAGAGTATTTATCCACACAGTAATCCCAGGTAAACACTAAGAGCCACTGCCTTTTACATTTGCCTCCCTTCAGAGGATGATACTGGTTTGTCCCTTTTTTTTTTTTTTCCTCCCCTGGTTTTCATTTGTGTTAATTTTTGTCATTTCTATCTCATGTCCTTCCCTGCCTTTACTTTTTTCTCCCCCACTTCCCGGCTCTGCCTTCCTCCCTCCTATTTCACCACCAACCCCTCCTCCTCCTCGCATCTCCTTTATCACTAACCTCTCTCCCCTTCTTCCTCGTCTCCTAAAGGCAACGTTCTGAGCCACCTGAGTCACTCATTCTTCACGCAGAGCTTCCTGGGCAGTAAGGAGCACGGCGGTTTCCTCTACATCAGCCCCTCCTTCCAGTCGCTGCAGGACCTGCTGCTGCCCAACCCACCGTACCTCTTCGGCATCCTGATGCAGAAGTGGGAGACGCCCTGGGCCAAGGTCTTCCCCATCCGCCTCATGCTGCGGCTGGGCGCAGAGTACCGATGTGAGTGCAGAGGCCCTCTGGGGCTCACACAGTACAGCAATAGTGATGGGTTATTTCAAAGTGTTGATATACAGTTTAAACTGACATTCAATTTCAGTCCATTTGGTAGTTCTTCTGGAGCTTTCCATCATATCACATGATTTTCATAAGCAGACAATTCTTTTCTCCAGTAGTCGAGGAAGTGTAGATGTTCATATTTCCTTTTTTTCTGAGCAGTATGGTCACATCAGTCTCCCGCTCAACAATATCTCCCCAAACGGTGTCCAAAAAAAGGATGTGATGTCACATTTCTGATGGGGGCATTCAAGTATTGCTCTACGTGCGAGTGTTTGATGGGTTCTTATGGTAAAATATTAAGATCCAGCTTGATCTAGAGAGCTTAGTATGTCAATTGTCAGATGAAGCCTGTAGACGTGAAACCCGGCCTGCTCGTATACATTACTCACAGCTTTCCACACGGACCAGGAAGTCTTGTGAGGGGTTTTATCTCCACCAAATCCCCTTTCCTCACAGCCAGACCTGCTAGCACGGAGCGCCGCCTGGCTCTGTTAAGCCTCTTGTCTGCTTCCAGCGAGCTTGGATGGAATACATTAAGAGCCTCAACTGTATGTGGCTTTGTTAAACACAAAATGCTCCCGTCACCATGAAATTAATCCACCACACAAACGGTGTAGCTCTCTACGCCGGCACCTCTTACCTTAAGCAGTGACCAGCAGGTGTTCGGGTTGTTCGTCGGCGTACGGATCCCCGCTGAACTGCAGATTGAGGTCGAGATTGTTTTTTTTTTTATTGCTAATGAGATGGCGAGATCTTATTTCCAGCTGTTTTGCTGAGATAAGTCTAAAAATAGTAATCTATGGAGCTTTGGTTGCTGGAGAAAAAAAGCAGCCTGCTTTTTCACTTGTGGATTAGGAATGTTCCTCCTAACTGCAGGCACAGTTCACTGTATTTGATGTGTGTGTGGGGGTGGGGGGGGGTCTCTTTTAGGTCATTTGCATTTATGAGTGAACAGGATAGAAAACACAGGAAACGCAAGTTGCGCAGTTAATAAAAACATGGAATAAAACCTAGAAACGCCTACAAAACCAAAAACATAACCAGAACAAATACTGATAAAATGGATAAATAATAAATCGAACTAATATATAATCAAAACATCCCTTTCTGTGACCACATTTCTGTAACTTTTTCTAACCAAGGTTTCCAAACCGACATCATGTTGCTGAGGAACTAAATGAATGAAAAATAAGTAGCCTTGACATTAGAAATGAAAGATAACGTGTTAGTAGTAGTAAAGTTCTACTGTGGATTTATCTAAACTGAAACGTTTTGTTTTGCAGTTTATCCGTGTCCTCTGTTCAGTGTTCGCTTCAGAAAACCCCTCTTTGGAGAGACCGGTCACACCATCATGAATCTGCTCGCAGTACGTTGCTTTGTTTCTGTCTTTGTTCCTTTTCAAGGTTGAAGAGCTCTGATTTAAGTGTCCGTCACAGACGTATAATTAAAAATACAGTTTTTCTGTCCTCACCTTTTTTTTTTTTCTTTTTCTCCTCCGTCCCTGTCTCAGGATTTCCGTAACTACCAGTACACGCTACCGGTGGTGAAAGGTCTGGTTGTGGACATGGAGGTGAAGAAGACGAGCATTAAGGTCCCCAGTAATCGTTACAATGAGGTGAGTGCCTTGCATCAAACATCAAAGGAGCCTCAGCAGAGTCCAAATAGAAGCGACGTGAGACCTTTCATGTGGTCTTGGTCCGGTCGTTTAGTTCGCACCAGAGTTTGATTGACAGCTTTCACACCTGTCAATCTTGTTTGTTGTCTTACCTAAAACTGCAAACCTTCCACATCAAACATTTGTATTGTATATATGGAGGGAACAGCTCTACTTTCTCAGGTTGCACATTTGAGTCAAAGATAATTTTTTCCACCACACTGACATCAGTGGAAGAGGCTCCTGTTAAGCTCCCCGATCATTAACACACACACACACACACACACACATGTTCGTACTGCGTAGGTGATGTGTGACACACTCTCCAGGGTCCCTGCAGCTGAACATGAGGCGTGGGCTGCCGACGTGTTAGAACGCCGCTGCCTCTAAGGTGTGAATGAATGTTCGTGATACGCACAAAGCACCATTTGGCCGAGAAAAGAAAGATGGAGAGAGCGGTGCTGGTTGTAGCGTTTGGCTGCTGACGCAGTAACAGATGGGAACCCTATAATGTGAAGCAGGGACCGTTTCTCAACAGCTTGCAGGCGAGCCTTCAGTGCAACAAGTGGTTAAAGCCCTCCAGATTTTCCGTTTTTATTTCTGATTTGCAAAGGACGGCTTCAGAGAGACGCAGAGGATTTAGCAGAATTATTATGTGGGCTCTTTCAGCTATTGATACCCCCCCATGTCAATGTCCGTCTGTCATCTCTACGCCCATTTAACTCGATGACTTTACCCACAAGCCCACTGCAATAAGGCTTAACCAGGCAGCCCGTATTAAGCACATTTTCCTCAGCTCACACTCCCAAAGGGCATCTTAATCAGACATGGGTATCATTTGTCCTTGCAGATGATGAAGGCGATGAACAAGTCCAACGAACACGTGCTGGCCATGGGGGCGTGTTTCAACGACCGGGCCGACTCCCACTTGGTGTGTGTCCAGAACGACGACGGGAACTACCAGACGCAGGCCATCAGCATCCATCACCAGCCTCGCAAAGGTGCTGACACAGAAACACGTATTTCATCACGCGTCCTTTTATCTCTCAGCCAGTCTGGTTTGTATCCATCTTATTGCCTGATCTTAGTGTCTGCTGTTATGTCTCCGGTCCTGTCTGATTGAGATTAGTTGTGTTCTAAGTTGTGATTATTTTTCCTCTTTGTATTTTCCCTGCAGTCACTGGAGCCTGCTTCTTTGTATTCAGTGGTGCTTTGAAAGCGTCGTCGGGCTTCTTGGCCAAAACCAGCATTGTGGAAGGTGAGAAATGTGACGGACGACATCTTGGCTGTAAAAATGCTGAAATATTGGTCTAGAATATTTGTATGAAGCTTCCTCACAAAGGCCTCGACACACACAAAGAATAAGACCCTTGTTAAGATATGAAGAAATAAACTTACAAACTGTCAAAGGTTTTGCTATTCTCTGGCTGCATTATGCTGTTCTGGGAAATATTGCAAACCATGCCAATAACTTATTCTGTCATTTTAATTCATTTGCATCAATGTGCAGAGGCACATTTATCTGCCAGATATTTCATACACTGGAATACCCCCAATAAATACACATACACTATTCAAAATGACACGTACTGTGATAGAAGATTGTTTCCATATTTAAGTTATTTGATTGTCGGTTATCCTCCTGGTTATTTTTCAATTTTGTGTTGTCCATAAGATTATTTATGATAATGATTTAAGCCCCTCAGTTTCCTGAAGCTCAAGGATACATTACAAAAACTCAAAGATGTTAAATTGACAGCAAATCCTCACGTTGAAAAGCTGAAACCAGTGAATGTGACTTAAAGGGTTCTCCAGTCATATGCTTCTATCAGGTTTTTGGGTCTCACCAACGATGGACTTTTAAAACAAAAAAAGAAGGGGGAAACGTGTGCAGCAGTGGTTTCCCCTTTTTATTTTATAACGATTAATTGTTTATTGAAAATGTTGAGTAATGTTCTGTCAGTCGGCTGACAGATGAATATTCTGTTTCAGCACTAATCAAGATGATGCATCGTGTCTTTTCTCCACCCTTTAGACGGTGTGATGATCCAGATCACGGCGGAGACCATGGACTCTCTACGGCAAGCCCTGAGGGACATGAAGGACTTCAGCATCACATGCGGTAAAGCTGACCAGGAGGAGAACCAGGAGCTCGTCCACATCCAGTGGACGGAGGACGACCACGACTTCAACAAGGGGTAAGAAAAGATGGCGCCGCAAATAGTGGAGAACTCTTGTCTTGTTTTGTGTGTGTTGTTGAAGCTTACTAAAAGCTCTTGACTGATGATGCGTACTTGTGTAAACAAAGCATCCGACTCTCACTTTCGCACTAAACCCGATTCTGATTGTGAGACTGGAACAGATTAGACCTGGTGAACAGATGAGGTGAAAGAGATGCTTTTATGTCACGGACAATTGAACTGATAGCCTCCCAACCGCTGCTTTTACTACATGGCTATAAAAACTCATTATGCATGCTCGGGGAAGCCCTCTGGAGGAGAATCTCAGCCAGGTGGAATGATGTGGTTTGACGTGGCTTTGAGATGGAGACCGACGCAATCAATTTTACATCAGTCTTGATCAAATCTGCGAATTAAATGTGACTTTTCGCTATTAGAGATAATTGAGGCCTTTCAGCAGATACTTTATCACTTCAGTGGCAGGATATTATCTGCACAGCAGCTGTTTTAACCCGTAGTTCACCGGATCAGGAATGATGAATCTAGGTGTTGTGAATGAAACGGGACGAGCTGGTTGGTTATGTCCATCTGACGAAAGACACTTTAACGTGAAGCGAGTGAACCAATCACAAGACTCCTCTGATGATGATGATGTATTTGAATCCAGGACTTGTTTACAGTTTAGCATTCACACCAATGCTTTTGAATTTTTATTGATTATTAAATACGTTACAAGAACATTGGCATCGGACAAAAACACTACATTTATTGTTTTAATTTTCATGACATACTATCTCATATGCTGAAACACTGTTGTTTTGTGTGTCTCTTATTTAGCGTCATTAGTCCCATTGATGGGAAGTCTATGGAGTCAATCATCAGCGTCAAGATCTTCCACGGCTCGGAGTTCAAAGCCAACGGCAAAGTCATCCGCTGGACAGAGGTACACGGTTTACACTCTAACTCATCATTTCACTGAGTATCAGGAAGAAAATAAAGCCACCACACAAGTTAATACTGTGTTGAGGTTTTATTCACCAAACAATTCAGGTTTAAAGTAAAGTGTGATTTTTGTTGTTGGTCTTGTTGGAGGGGTGTTTGTGTGTTTTATATTACCGTTTGTTTCTCAGGTGTTCTTCCTCCAGAGTGAAGATCAACCCAACGTCCTGAGCGACCCGGCCGACCACAGCCGGCTGACGGAGAACGTGGCGAGAGCTTTCTGCATGGCGCTGTGTCCGCACCTCAAGCTGCTGAAGGAGGACGGCATGGCCAAACTGGGACTGAGGGTCACACTGGACTCTGACCAGGTGGGACAGTTCAGATGTTACAGAGACGCTATCGTCTCGTTCATTCAGACTGTAAGAAAACTACAGGGACAATATCCAAGAGCAGCAATCGTTGGTGCTAAAAACAATTTGTACATCGATTAGTCGATCGGCACAAAATGCAACTATTTCAATTATGATAATCGAGCCAAGCACACGATCTAGAAAGACTGTAGCTCTTAACGGCCTTCTGAAATGCGCTGTTCTTTGCGTCCTCATTGTCACAGGTGGGTTACCTGGCAGGAAGCAACGGCCAGCCTCTCCTGCCGCAGTACCTGAGCGACCTGGACAGCGCTCTGATCCCCGTCATCCACAGCGGGGCGTGTCGGCTGAGCGAGGGCCCGGTGGTCATAGAGCTGGTCTTCTACATCCTGGAGATCATCTCCTAGGAGTCCTTCGGAGCTTCACACCTCCAAGAACACCGTTTACTTTATGACGTCGTCTCCCTTCAACAGTTTGCACTTCAAGCCTGGAAAAAAACAAAAACGTTGGCATGCCAGGCGGGGAGGGGGGTCGGGGGGTGTAGCGTTCCTCAAGTCAAACCTATGCATCCAACCGCCATCTGCTCTGCTCCAGGGGCCGCCTGACGGAGCTCCGAGCAGGACCATCTGTGTGTCCTGTGTACCTGAACCTCGCCTGACAGGTACTTCTGGTGTTCACTTGAGGTGCTCCGAGCAGGAATTGAACACCAGTGACATCACACTGTTCAACCCCAGTGTGGCGTTGCAGTGCCTATAAAAAGAAACAACCCCCTGGAATGTATTTCATGTTTTACTGTCTGTGCATCATTGAGTCAAAGTAGATTAGATGTGGAAAGAGCGTCTCTACAAAGTCTAAGGAATTAGGAATATAAATCACACATCTAAATAATTTCACACCGCGGTAACCTCTTGAAAAAAAGTGAGGAGATTGTCAGCACATAGATTTTATTCAACTGAAAGTTTTTTTGTATTATTACACTCATGCTGAATTGTTCCTGTAAATTGTCCTTCTGACTGAACTTAGTGGTTTCACTTGGTTTCCTGATCAGCTGTTTTTGGTTTTTTTAGTTTGAAAAATGCAGGGAAAAGGAGAACAGTAAAATGGTCGAGAACTAAACGACTTCGTACAACAGAGGGAACCGTCAACGGCGGAGGCGAATAGTTAAGCGATCAAGTGATCGGTGTCAAAAAAAAAAAGCCACTTCTGCTTTGATTCAATGTAGTAAAACGATAAAACTTCCAGGGAGAATGAATAGTTTTCATAGGTGTTGTATGTAGCTCACCCGTTACTCCAATGTAACTGTGGCAGTCGGGGGGGGTCCTGGAGCTCTCTGACCTCTGTGTAGCACAGATGCTCTTAAACAAGAGGGACTCATATTCACCGCTGAGAAGTCTGGACCGTTTCTCTAAAGTGACGTTAAAAGGGAAATCGTCCAATCAGATGGGGAGATGGACTGTGGTGATGTAGTTTTTTGGGGGGTTTTTTGCACCATGGTGCTCAGTGCCTGCAGCAGCGATTCATCAAGCGGAACAAAAAAGAACATTTAGCTTTACTCATCAATCACCAGATGCTTTAGTTGATGGATGAATCCATCAACCTGCTGTACATATTTTTGTAGGCGTAGTAACTCCTCCTCCATGCTAACTCTGTGTCTGTAGCCTCCATAGACCCCACATATAAAGACATTACTGAAGCGACCGTCATGAAATATTACAAAAAGCCTTTTTGCCATCTTATCAATCGACTCATGTTGAAAAAGCCACATCAGTTATATTAAAGAGGATAACTGTAGAAGATGTAAAGATATATAAATAGATGTATAAGAACTGTATTCAATTGCAGAAGCAGTGCACTGGATTCTAAGCCATCAACAGGAGAGTGAGAGAGAGTTTCGGGGTTGCCGCTGTGTCCTGGAAGACTCATGTTTTGTTTGTTTTTTTGTTTTTTTTTTCCCAACGGCAGAAAAGTTCAGTGTTTGTAAAGATCCGGGGTTCCTGCAGAAACGAGAGTTTGATCGACCTGAAGCTGAATGTATTTCATCTCATATTTCCTGCAACTTTATCGTCCCTCCAAAGCCCTGAAATCATGAACATCCTGCTCCAGACTGCTCAGAGGAACCCTGTAGATCAGAACTGTTTTAGTGCATCTGTCTCCTTCAGCAACATGGACCTGGAAATGATAAGAATGTATTACTCCTGTTTCTGTTCAAATCTGTAAAAGTGTGTTTTTGTTTCTGGCTAGACTAATCACCAAAAACCACCCTGTCATGTCAAAAATACTCTGTACAGTAATCATTCTCCATCTTTAATCATGCTAATGTAAAACCAGAAGGGGCTGCACACAAAGAGTGTGCTGTTACTACAGCGCGTGAAAATCAATCTCGTCATCACAACTGTAAATCAGACAATCGCACGAAAACCTGCAGACGAGCCGACGCTTCTAAATTAGACCTGTAGCTGTTCTGTATTCGTTACTCAATCTTTAAGTATTTTAGGAGCCACTGTAGCAAAGTGTTGTCGGTGAAGCCGTTTTAAAATCGGTAAGGACCGAATGAGGTCAACAGGTGACCAGCTCCGGGTTTATTACTGTGGTCCTACCAGAGCTGGTGTATCTCAATCACTGTGTCTTCACCGGGTGACGTTCATCACTTCTGTTTTTATAAACTAGCATTGATGAAGAGGTGTGAGGCTTTAATCTTCTGACTTCCTGTTACGTTTTATTTTGGCATTATCTGACGTGTGCAATATGTCCTAAATCCAAACGAGAAAGGTGCAATTTGTTTGTTTGAAAAAGTAGCAATTTTTTTTTTTTTTTTTTTTCTTTCAGTTGTAAGATGTTAGATCCGGACCTATGACACTGCATGCAAACCAGCTCCAATCGATGAAGAGGGCAAATCAACTTTGCATTTGAACAGTTATCTCTTTAGAAGATCCACTCATTCAGTTCTGTCGTTGTCTGGGTTTTGTTACAATAATTCTTTTTTTTTTAATAAACAGTCAAAAAGTTTGAAAAGCCAAAAACCCTGGCCTTCTTTCCTTTAATGTCAAAGTGGTCTTTATTGAAAAACTGTAGTATATGTAAAATAAAAACTTATAGAAAATTAAAATGAGTGTGTAGTTTCTGCCTTTTTATTCAAGTTCTTCAAAAGTTTT
The DNA here is from genome assembly GCF_004355925.1 of Anarrhichthys ocellatus. Taxonomy (NCBI): domain Eukaryota; kingdom Metazoa; phylum Chordata; class Actinopteri; order Perciformes; family Anarhichadidae; genus Anarrhichthys; species Anarrhichthys ocellatus. Next base: position 4,821,896 of record NW_022280062.1, on the reverse strand, counting down.
ATTGCAAAATCAGATTTTATTTTTTTACTCACAGAAAAATACATTACAATGCAAAACAAGATCATTTGAATTGGTATATTTTGAAGCGGGACAGGCAAATGAATCCAGAATTAAAACCAAAATGAAGCCTTGATTCTGTTTTACAGATTATTATTAGAGGTTATCATTCTGTAAATACAAACGGCATCGATCTCTGTAAACGAGTGTTTCAACAACATAAAATGATGGGTAACCATATGTTTTCATTATTAAGGGCAATGTTTATGGTAAACTTCAGGTTGCATTGATCTATGATGTTTTCTCTATAAGGAGAAACTGAAATGTTGTGACAAGTGTCGTTTCACTAAATGTCGACAGTTTTGAGGTCAACCAGTTGGAAAATGGTATTAATGTTGGCTCAGTAGGTTTGTTATGGCTTCTGAACATCATCTATTGCACGGCTGCAGTAAAGGCTCAGTTCACTCAAACAGTTCTCACTGTGAGGTCCATCCAGCAGCTGTTCAGCTCTTTTTCTAATCATCGGTTGATGTTCACTTCAAAGACTTTTTGTCCATTAAAGTTGAGATTGGAAGTTCATTTTTTTCCTTAAACTATGTCTAAGGGTAAAAAAAAAGAAATCTACTTTCAATCCCAACATCGTCTTCCAGTTATTTTTCAAACTGCAGCAGATCAGAAAATAGAAAGTCTTCCTGTAATTTGGGTGAACTGGCCCTTAAAAAAAAACCAAAACGACTCATCCCAAGACTCAGAGGCTGTTGCATAGTAAAAAGTAGTTCTACACATTTTGGGGAATGCACTCTTTTGACAAGAGTTTGAGATCGATACCTCTCATGTTCGTGTGTTGAATACGGAACAAGTCAGGAAGTGATTAGCTTATAAAGACTGGAAGCATGGCGGAGTCCAAACTTTAATCACTTACTGGACTCTTGTTAAATAGCGAGCTTTAGATGTGTAGTTATGTATATATACATGTGTATTGAGAGCCAGACGAGCCGTCTCCTCCGGATCTAGCTTCATATTCAACACATGAACATGAGTGGTATCGAGTTTCTCATCCAACTCTCTGCAAGAAGTACTCTAATGTACTTTTAATGTACTCTACAAGTGCATTAAAACTATTCCTTTAAGTAAAATATGTACAGGATACTATCTAAGATTAGTCATCCGATCATGTTTACTTAAAAAAATATCACCATCTTATAATATATGTGTAATAAAGGGTGTTTTCCTTAATTTAGCTTTTCAGACATGAACAATTAAAGATGAGCCAAACTCAGATGTGTCCTGTTCCGTGTAAAACAGACAGATATAAATGTAACATAGCTAAAGCCACAGATAAGTGAGAGAGCAGTTTAGTGACCGCAGTCAAAGGTGCCAAAAAACAAAAGGGAGTGTGGTCTTCAGCATAATCATATCACCGTATCTTGTACATCATCATCATCATTACTTGGCTTACTCCTATAAAAACATCTCAGAGCTTCTGCGTCTGCCTTTGTTCTCACACTGAAAACCAGATGAAATGTGTCCGGGGGGGGGGGGGGGGGGGTCCCGTCACACATTAAACTCTGGCGTCATCGTAACAGGTTTGGCTGCTGAAAGGCAAATTTCAAATATGCAGGATTTTACAGCAACAGTGATTACTTTGGTATTAGTGCATAGGTGCAGTTCTAGATACCAGAGCTGTAATAATATGAGGAATATGTACACATTCTGTGAGAGAGAGAGAGAGAGATAGAGATAGATAGACAGACAGACAGACAGACAGACAGACGCTGGCCGGCCCTAAACCAGCACCGTGTCTCCTCCTGGTGGACCGCAGTGTGACAGGAGCTCTCGTGTCTCCCAAATGTGCAAAAGTTTTAAGTCACAGACTCGCGTAGGTCAGACTGAAGAACAGACCGTCCTCCTCCAAGTGATTCTGATTGAGTGCCTTTAATCTGCAAGATAAATCAGTCAGATGAATCAAATACACCCAAATGCATCCTGACACCTACATTTAAGAGAACAGTAAAAGGCTTGATGTCAAGAGTTAGATGATCAGCCAGCAGCTGCTTGTCTTAGCTTAGCACAAAGACTGGAAACAGCTAGTCTGGCTCTGTCCAAAGGCATTAAAATCTTTGGTATGTCAAACATGTCACTTCATTTTCATTCAATTCAGACAAAAACACTGGAAGACAACTACCTTTATCTTGTGAATCCTCTTTGATCTTGCAGCAGCATCTAAACGAGAACCTTTTGAGATAAAAGGAACCAACATCAGACGGTTTTCTTGACACAATCTCAGGTGTGTATTTTGAGACGACATTGCTGCAAACACAACAGCATCAACAGCGTTTGTCTCATGTTACCTGTGACGGGTCGATCACCAGCCAGCGCTCGGTGCTCTTCTGCATGTCCTGTCCGCTCAGAGGCTCCCGTAGCCGGATCTTAACCTCAACACGACCGCCTGTGGCTTTACGACCGTCCATCACCTGACAACAGAGACACGAGCGTCTAAGTAGAGCTCCTCCTCTCGATCAGCTTTGTCTCGTGTTGTCTTCGATCTAACTCACCTCTACGATCTCCCTGATTTCACTCTGCGACTCCAGCTTCTCCAGCTTTAGGTGGGCCGTCCCGATCGGCTTGTCGCTCCGCAAGAAACCGCTGTGAGACGAAACACGGCGTCACTGAACAACACACAGCTGTTGTTTTTTAGCTACTCACATAAATTACATGTTTTAGTCCCTCAACTAAAATGTGGGAAACTACCTTACAGCTGGCTGACACACCGCTGTAATATTGTATCACTTATTGTGTTTTTCACATTCTCTCCTTCCACTCAAGCAGAAAAATCCACTTGCAGCAAGGGCTAAACATTTGTAACATTAATATTTCAGGGTTCTTATGTCTAAATAAACACTGAAAAGTTCAATTGTACCAAAACATGTTGCTGTAAAAGAACGTTTCGGAGTTAAATAAATAGCTCTACTTCAACGGGACGTGCTGATGTGATTTTGCAAACATCTTTTTTTTTTTGTATGCAATTTAAGCAAATCTTGTAACATATCAACATAGTGATAATCATTACGATGTGAACTTTCACATCTCCTGAGATTTGAGCCACAGATTCAGAGAAATACATCACGTTCTGTGACAGCGAACCAGCTGCTGCGGCGGATCACCAAACTGCAGCTGCGTGAGGTCGATTCCCTGCAGCGGGAGCAGCTGTGTGTGACTCACCCTTTGTGCAGCAGCTCCAGCTTGAGGCCTTTAGACGTCACCACCCTCCTGAAGCCGCGGTGGTTCCGATTGATCGACAGAGTGAAGCTCTGGTTGTATTCTTAGTTTGAAAGAGATTACAGATGAAATTAAACTTCACACGGAGAGATATATACGAAATATGTGAAAACCTACTCGGCAATAAACCTGATCGTTATTCTCCATATACATCTGTTTGCATCTTTGTTTTTATTTAAATATCACCGCAGCAGATCCTCGTCGTCGATACGAATATATGAGCCCCACACATCTACAGCGATGTTGTTCATGTCTCACCTGGGGAGTTTGTGTTCTTGATGACAGCTGTTTTGTGTTTCTGCGGCTGCTCCTGTCGACAACAACACAGACACCAAACACTTTAAGGAGAGAAGTCGCCTGTTTGAATGAGAACTAGAAACGATCGGCAGTGCGAGTCTCTTACCGCGCTGGGGTAGGGGAAGTCGAACTTCACGTATGCATCCAGATCGTTTGTTTGAATTCCTGAAGGAGAAAGAGAAAGTTTACGACAAAGCGTCGACCAGTACGAGCTTTTGCAAGAAGGTTTTGGTTAACGACAGAAGGCCAAAATGACATAAAGCTAAAAGTCTATTTTAGTGTCACTTGAAACTATAATACATGATGAAAATAACTGTTGACTTACTATAAGATTTGAATCAAGATTTGCTTTTCAAGTGTTTTCAGAAGCATTTATTTCAGTATTTGCAGACGCCATGTGGACTTGCTGTACAGTATATGAAGCCTGGTTGATAAATGTTTTGGTTTTTACCACTAGGAGCAGGAAGGTTCATCCCTTTGACGATGACAACAACCATGTCGGTGCTGCTCAGGTCTGGAAATATCCTGAAAGGAAGAGTAAGAAGGAACGAAAGCATGAAAAGAAAGATAAATAGATGTGTGATTTATTGCATGCACTGTAAATACAAACCGACTAAAGTCAGACATGCTTCAAATTGCTTAGGTGAATTTAATAACGTGGCCAAGGAGTGTATATATTTAAACATTTTAAATATCTAAACAAGGCATCTTTGACTCTACCCCTTGCACTGCAAGCTTCTATTTTTTCAAACCTTTATAACTAATAATGAATGCGAGCCGGTGAGAATCTTTGCAGTGCAACACCTACCTGACAGTGTGAAATGATCTCTCCTCAAAGTGATGCTTAGGAGGAGGGAGACCTCTGGACTGAGCCAGCTTCAGCACCTCCAGACTCTTCTTACAACTCTCCGCCATCTTCTCAAACCTACACACACACACACACACACACACACACACACACACACACACACACA